>NC_134882.1:23839163-23849163 GCF_041734735.1 Babylonia areolata | reverse complement strand
TAACAGATGAACAGCTTGGAAACACTTTTATAGAAGATGAACAGCATGGAATAACTTTTAAACCAGATGAACAGCTTGGAATCATCTTTATAGAAGATGAACAGCTTAGAATCACCTTTATACCAGATGAACATCTTGGAATCACCTTTATACAAGATGAACAGCTTGGTAACACCTTTATACCAGATGAACAGCTTGGAAACAACTTTATACAAGATGAACAGCATGGAATAACTTTTATACCAGATGAACAGCTTGGAATCACCTTTATACCACATGAACAGCTTAGAATCACATTTATACAACATTAAAAGATTGGAATCACCTTTACACCTGGAACCAGCTTGGAATCACGTTCATACAAGATGAACAGCTTCAAAGAACCTTTATACCAGATGAACAGTTCCGATCCACCTTTATATCAGATGAGCATCTTCGAATCAGCTTTATAAAAGATGTACAACTTGAAATCACATACACGATGAACAGCTTGGAATCACCTTTATACCAGATGAACAGCTTGGAATCACCTTTATACAAGATCAACAGCTTGGAAGAACCTTTATACCATATGAACAGCTTTGAACCAACTTTATAACAGATGAGCAGCATGGAATCAGCTTTATACAAGATGAACAGCTTGGAATCAACTTTATACAAGAAGAACAGCTTTGAATCACTCTTACACCAGCTTGTAATCAGCTTTATATTAAAATGAACAGCCTGAAATCAACTTTATATAAGATGAACAGCTTGGAAAAAGGTTTATACAAGACGAGCAGCGTTGAAAAAACTTTATACAAGATGAAAAGATAGGAAGAACCTTTATACCAGATGAATAGCTTCGAACCACCTTTATAACAGATGAGCAGCCTGGAATCACCTTTATGCAAGACGAACAACTTGGAATCAGCTTAATACAAGATGAACAGTTTGGAATCACCCTCATAGGAGATAAACAGCTTTGAATCACATTCATACCAGATGAACAGCTTGGAATCACCTTTATACCATATGAACAGCTTGGTATCACCTTTACATAAGATGAACAGCTTCGAGTCACCTTTATACAAGATGAATAGATTGGAAACACCTTTATACCAGATGTACAGCTTGAAATTACCTTTATATAAGATGAACACCTTGGAAACACCTTTATACCAGACGACCAGCTTGGTAACAAATTTATACCAGATGAACAGCTTGTAATCAACTTTATTTCAGATGAACAGCTTGGAATCACCTTTATACAAGATAAACAGTTTGGAATCACCCTTATACCAGAGGAACAACTTGGAATCACCTTTATAGCACATGAACAGTTTAGAATCACCTTTATACGAGATGAACAGCTTGGAATTACATTCATATCAGATGAACAGCTTGGAATCACCTTTATACGAGATGAACAGCTTGGAATCACCCTTACACCATATGAACAGATTGTAATGACTTTTATAGAAGAGTAACAGTTTGGAATCACCTTTATACAAGATGAACTGTTCATCTGGTATAAATGTGATTCCAAGCTCTTCGTGTTGTTTAAATGTAATTCCAAGCTGTTCATCTCGTATAAGGGTGATTCCAAACAGTTAATCTTGTATAAAGGTGATTCCAATCTATTCGTCTTATATAAAGGTGATTCCAAGATACAAGTTGAACAGTTTGGAATCACCCTTATACAAGATGAACAGCTTGAAATCACCTTTATACCAGATAAACAGCTTGGAATCACCTTTATAAAAGATGAACAGCTTGAATCACATTTAAACCAGAAGAACAGCTTGGAATCACCTTTATACCAGAGGAACAACTTTCAAGATGAACAGCTTGGAATCACCTTTATACAAGATGAACAGCTTGGAATCACCTTTATACAAGTTGAACAGCGTGGAATCACCTTTATATAAGATGAACAGCTAGGAATCACCTTTATATCAGATCTACTGTTTGGAATCACCTTTACATCAGACGAAAAGCTTCTAATCACCTTTATAGAAGATGAACAGCGTGGAATCACCTTTATAGAAGATGAAAATATTAGAATCACCTTTATTCCAGATGAACAGACTGGAATCACCTTTATACAAGATGAACAGGTTGGAAGAACCTTTATACGAGATGAAGAACTTGGAATCATCTTTATAGAAGATGAACGGTTTCCATTGACCTTTACACAAGATGAACAGATTTGAATCACCTATCTACCAGATGAACAGGTTGGAATTAGGTTTACACAAGAAGAACACCTTGCAATCAACTTTATACCAGATGGATAGCTTCGAATCACCTTTATACCAGATGAACAGCTTGGAATCACCTTTATACGAGACGAACAGCTTGGAATCACCGTTATACGAGATGAACAGCTTGGAATCACCTTTATACGAGATGAACAGCTTGGAATCACCCTTACACAGATGAACAGACTGTAATGACTTTTACAGAAGATGAATATCTTGGAATCACCTTTATACAACACGAACAGCTTGGAATCATACCAGATGAACAGCTGGAATCACCTTTATACGAGATAAACAGCTTGGAATCACCTTTATAGAAGATGAACAGCTTGGAATCACCCTTACACCAGATGAACAGAATGTGATGACTTTTATAGAAGATGAACATCTTGGAATCACCTTTATACAACACGAACAGCTTGGAAACACACTTATACCAGATGAACCACTTGGAATCACCTTTATACGAGATGACCAGCTTGGAATCACCTTTTCTAACGAGATGAACAGCTTGGAATCACCTTTATACAACACTGTTTGGAATCACCCTTATACCAGATGAACAGCTTGGAATCATATTTATACGAGATGAACAGCTTGGAATCACCTTTTTACGAGATGAACAGCTTGGAATCACCCTTACACCAGATGAACAGATTGTGATGACTTTTTATAGAAGATGAACATCTTGGAATCACCTTTATGGAACACGAACAGCTTGGAATCACCCTTATACCAGATGAACAGCTTGGAATCAAATTTAAACCAGAACAGCTTGGAATAACCTTTATACGAGATAAACGGAATCAACTTTATAGAAGATGAACAGCTTGGATTCACCTTTATACAAGATGAACAGCTTGGAATCACCTTTATATCAAATGAACCGCTTTGAATTACATTCATACAACACGAAGATCTTGGAATCACATTTATTCCATATGACCAGCTTGCTAACACCTTCATACCAGATGAACAGCTTGGATTCACCTTAATACAAGATGAACTGTTTGGAATCACCATTATACCAGATGAACAGCTTGGAATCACCTTAATAGAACATAAACAGCTTGGAATCACCTTTATACGAGATGAACAACTTGGACGAACCTTTATACGAGATGAAGAGCTTGGAATCATCTTTATAGAAGGTGAACGGTGTGGAATCACCCGTATGGAAGATGAACACCTTGGAATCACCTTTATACCAGATGAACAGCTTGGAATTAGGTTTATACAAGATGAAGAGCTTGGAATCACCATTATACAAGATGAACAGCTTGGAATCACCTTTATACCAGATGAACAGCATGGAATCACATTTATACGAGATGAACAACTTGGAATCGGTTTTATACAAGATGAACAGCTTGGACGAACCTTTATACGAGATGAAGAGCTTGGAATCATCTTTATAGAAGGTGAACGGTGTGGAATCACCTTTATGGAAGATGAACAGCTTGGAATCACCTTTATACCAGATGAACAGCTTGGAATTAGGTTTATACAAGATGAAGAGCTTGGAATCACCATTATACAAGATGAACAGATTGGAATCACCTTTATACCAGATGAACAGCTTCGATTCACATTTATACCACATGAAGAGCTTGGAATCACCTTTATATAAGATGAATTGTGTGGAATCACCTTTATGGAAGATGAACAGCTTGGAATTACCTTTATACCAGATGAACGGTTTAGAATTAGGTTTATACAAGATGAAGAGCTTGGAATCACCATTATACAAGATGAACAGTGGTGACTTTTATAGAAGATGAACATCTTGGAATCATCTTTATACAACACGTACAGCTTGGAATCACCCTTATTACAGATGAACAGCTTGGAATCAAATTTAAACCAGAACAGATTGGAATCACCTTTACGAGATAAACAGTTTGGAATCGCCTTTATACAAGAAGAACAGCTTGGAATGACCTTTATACAAGATGAACAGCTTGGAATCACCTTTATATCAAATGAACCGCTTGGAATTACATTTATTCCATATGACCAGCTTGGAATCACCTTAATACAAGATGAAAATCTTGGAATCAGCTTCATACCACATGAACAGCTTGGAATCACCTTTATACGAGATGAAGAGCTTGGATTCACCTTTATGCAACCATTATACCAGATGAAAAGGTTGGACTCACCTTAATACAACATAAACAGCTTGGAATCACCTTTATACGAGATGAACAGCTTGGAATCGGTTTTATGCAAGATGAATAGCTTGGAAGAACCTTTATACGAGATGAAGAGCTTGGAATCACCTTTATACCAGATGAACAGCTTGGAATTAGGTTTATACAAGATGAAGAGCTTGGAATCACCTATATACAAGATGAACAGCTTGGAATCACCTTTATACCAGATGAACAACTTGGAATCACCTTTATACGAGATCAACAGCTTCAAGTCACCCTTACAACAGATGAACAGATTGTAATGACTTTCATAGAAGATGAACATCTTGGAATCACCTTTATACAACACGAACAGCTTGGAATCACCCTTATACCAGATGAACAGCTTGGAATCAAATTTAAACCAGAAGAACAGCTTGGAATCACCTTTATACGAGATAAACCGCTTGGAATCACCTTTATAGAAGATGAACAGCTTGGAATCACCTTTATACAAGATGAACAGCTTGGAATCACCTTTACAGAAGATGAACAGCTTGGAATCACCTTTATATCAAATGAACCGCTTTGAATTACATTCATACAACACGAAGAGCTTGGAATCACATTTATTCCATATGACCAGCTTGGTAACACCATACCAGATGAAAATCTTGGAATCACCTTTATACAAGTTGAACAGCGTGGAATCACCTTTATATAAGATAAACAGCTGGGAATCACCTTTATACCAGATCTACTGTTTGGAATCACCTTTAGACCAGACGAAAAGCTTCTAATCACCTTTATAGAGGATGAAAATCTTAGAATCACCTTTATTCCAGATGAACAGCCTGGAATCACCTTTATACAAGATGAACAGCTTGGAATCTGTTTTATACAAGATAAACAGCTTGGAAGAACCTTTATACGAGATGAAGAGCTTGGAATCATCTTTATAGAAGATGAACGGTTTGAATTGACCTTTATGCAAGATGAACAGATTTGAATCACCTATCTACCAGATGAACAGGTTGGAATCATCTTTATACAAGATGGATAGCGTGGAATCACCTTTACACCAAATGAACAGCTTGGAATCACCCTTATACCAGATGAACAGCTTGGAATCACCTTTATTCGAGATGACCAGCTTGGAATCACCTTTTTACGAGATGAACAGCTTGGAATGACCCTTACACCAGATGAACAGATTGTGATGACTTTTATAGAAGATGAACATCTTGGAATCAACTTTATACAACACGAACAGCTTGGAATCACCCTTATACCAGATGAACAGCTTGTAATCACCTTTATACAACACGAACAGCTTGGAATCACGCTTATACCAGATAAAAAGCTTGGAATCACCTTTATACGAGATGACCAGCTAGGAATCACCTTTTTATGAGATGAACAGCTTGGAATCACCCTTACACCAGATGAACAGATTGTGATGACTTTTATAGAAGATGAACATCTTGGAATCACCTTTATGCAACATGAACTGCTTGGAATCACCCTTATACCAGATGAACAGCTTGGAATCAAATTTAAACCAGAAGAACAGCTTGGAATCACCTTTATACCAGATAAACAGCATGGAAGCACCTTTATAGAAGATGAACAGCTTGGAATCACCTTTATACCAGATGAACAGCTTGGAATCACCTTTATACGAGATCAACAGCTTCGAAGCAACCTTACAACAGATGAACAGACTGTAATGACTTTGATAGAAGATGAACATCTTGGAATCACTCTTATATTAGATAAATAGCTTGGAATCACTTTTATACGAGATGAACAGCTTGGAATCACATTCATACCAGATAACCGTCTTGGAATCACATGTATTCGAGATGCCAAGTTGTTCGTCTTGTGTAAAGGTGAATCCAATCTGTTCTTCTTATATTGTTTATCTGATATAAAGGTCATTCCATCCTGTTCATGTTCTATAAAGGTTATTCCAAGCTGTTCATCTTATATAAAGGTGATTCCAAGCTGTTCATCTTATATAGGTGATTCCAAGCTGTTCATCTGGTATAAAGGTGATTTCATGCTGTTCATCTGGTATAAGGGTGATTCCAAACAGTTCAACTTGTATCTTGGAATCACCTTTATATAAGATGAATAGCTTGGAATCACCTTTATGCAACATGAACTGTTTGGAATCACCCTTGTACCAGATGAACAGCTTGGAATCACCTGTATACCATATGAACAGTTTAGAATCACCTTTATACCATATGAACAGTTTAGAATCACCTTTATAACAGATGAACAGCTTGGAATTACATTCATACCAGATCAACAGCTTGGAATCACCTTTATACGAGATGAACAGCTTGCAATCACCCTTATACCAGATGAACAGATTGTAATGACTTTTATAGAAGAGGAAGAGTTTGGAATCACCTTTATACAAGATGAACAGCTTGGAATCAGCTTCATACATATGAACTGTTTAGAATCACCCTTATACCAGATGAACAGCTTGAATCACATTTAAACCAGAAGAACAGCTTGGAATCACTTTTATAGGAGACGAACAGCTTGGAATCACCTTTATACAAGATGAACAGCTTGGAATCACCTTTATACAAGTTGAACAGCGTGGAATCACCTTTATATAAGAGGAACAGCTAGGAATCACCTTTATACCAGATCTACTGTATGGAATCACCTTTACACCAGAGGAAAAGCTTCTAATCCCCTTTATAGAAGATGAACAGCGTGGAATCACCTTTATAGAAGATGAAAATCTTAGAATCACCTTTATTCCAGATGAACAGCCTGGAATCACCTTTAAACCAGATGAACAGCTTGGAATCTGTTTTATACAAGATGAACAGCTTGGAATCACCTTTATACGAGATGAAGAGCTTGGAATCATCTTCATAGAAGATGAACGGTTTGTATTGACCTTTAGTTCAGTTTCAGTTTTAGTAGCTCAAGGAGGCGTCACTGCGTTCGGACAAAAACCATATACGCTACACTACCTTTATACAAGATGAACAGATTTGAATCACCTATCTACCAGATGAACAGCTTGGAATCACCTTTATACCAGATGAACAGCTTGGAATCACCTTTATTCGAGATGAACAGCTTGGAATCACCCTCACACCAGATGAACAGATTGTAATGAGTTTTATAGAACATGAATATCTTGGAATCACCTTTATACAACACGAACAGCGTGGAATCACCCTTATACCAGACGAACAGCTGGAATCACCTTTATACGAGATAAACAGCTTGGAATCACCTTTATAGAAGATGAACAGCATGGAATCACCTTTATACAAGATGAAGATCTTGGAATCACTTTTATGTGACCAAGCGCGCTATGCTTGCTCCAACACTATTCACGCACAAGCCAGAGCAGACGACGTTTTCCGTCCTAACCCGTGCACAGAATGTGTGACGTCACTCTGCTTACATCATTTTGTCCTGGCCAGACCACCTGCTGACTGCTCGACCAGTGTCGCGTCGCGATACGTCATTGGCTGAGAGCAAACTTGTGTTTCTGTTCTACAGTATTTAATTAATAGCTCTTTTGTCAGATCAGTAAACTACTTGTATTATATACTAGCAGAATCGTCTTAATTCCATCTTTAAATCTATTCCATTTATGTTCGCCTACGTGAAACTGATTTAACGCAGTTTGTAATTTTCAGCGACGAGCTCGTTAAAACTGACCCGGTTCAGGTGACTTAAATTAAGATTATAAATTCATCTTAAATAATCAACACTTCATTTTACACTCATTATAAAGTAGGCGTTGAGCTCTTTCTTTTGCAACTTATCCGACGTAAATCGGTTCAGGAATCATTTAGAAATCTATCACTGAACACCTTTAAACAAACACAATTGTCATCGGATTCTCCGTGATTAGTGACGATCTGCTTGCAAGCACACGTGACGCACTTTGCGGTCCGCTAAACTTGCATAAATTGGCACAGTGAATGATGAGTGGTCATTTCATACCTGGTCAGTCATCTGACCAGAGCCTGCTCTCTCTCTCTCTTGCTGTGTCGCGGGCAGTGTGTCGTGTGTGTCCCCACAACAGCTGACACCTCGCTACGTATCGCTGTAAGTAGTAGTGTGTAGAATGTGTTGATTTGTAAATTGTATTATTTGACACAGTACTTGTGTTTATATGAGTATGTTCAGTTATTGCTTTGTTCAGTTAATTCTTTGTTCAGTTATTGCTTTGACAAGTTAGTCACAGATCGGCTATGACTGATCTAAATAATTGCCATGTCGTCATCTGCATGGAGCAGTGTTCCATTTGATTCTTAACGTCACAGTCAGTGACGTCTCTCGACACAGATAGTTTGTTCCAGAATGTTCTAGTGAGTGCTTAAAGTTCATTCACCACTTAATGGTTAAGCCATGGTGGTTCTTCACTTACTATCTGGTCTATCAGTTTGCCAGTATTATATCTAAGCCACTGATTCTCTATCTTGTTTGTTATTCAGGTATTATCTTTCATACTAATATCAGTTGTACTGCTACAGTGTGCTCAGTACTCTAAGATGTGTGTAGTATTCTGCTGTTGTGATTACAAGATAGTGTTGGATTAATCGCCTCAATCACTTTAACTGAGCTATTTAAATGTATTAGAAAGGTCATTTGATGTCAGCATTTGGTCTTCACACATATGCATTATGTTGTTGCGTATCCCAAACCCGAGTGATAATCTTTCCATGTAATATGTATACATGTGCTTTATTATTCACTTGTGCCGACATGTTGTGCTAATGACATTTGTTTGTGTCATTCCAGGCACTGTCTTCTTCTTCTTAGTTCTTCTTCTTCTTAGTTCTTCTCTTTTTGTATTCTTCTTTTAGTTGTCTTCTCCTAGCTGTCTTCTTCTTCTTAGTTCTCCTAGATATCTTCTTCTCTTAGTTTTTCTCCATGTAACTATTGTAAATAAAACAATAGAAAAACCCATTTGTGACTGGCCTCTATATGTCCCTGGCCTGTGCATGGGATCTTGTCTATCCTTTCATTCAATCAATCAATTAGTTAAGTCTTTTGTACCCTATTAGAACCACTCGGAGCACGGCTACATTTATATCAAATGAAACGCTTTGAATTACATTCATACAACACGAAGAGCTTGGAATCAAATTTATTCCATATGACCAGCTTCCTAACACCTTCATACTAGATGAACAGCTTGGAATCACCTTTATACAAGATGAACAGCTTGGAATCACCTTAATACAAGATGAAAATCTTGGAATCACCTTTATACCACATGAACAGCTTGGAATCACCCTTACACCAGATGAACACATTGTAATGACTTTTATGGAAGATGAATATCTTGGAATCACCTTTATACAACACTAACAGCTTGGAATCACCCTTATACCAGACGAACAGCTGGAATCACCGTTATACGAGATGAACAGCTTGAAATCACTTTTATATCAAATGAAACGCTGTAAATTCCATTCATACAACGTGAAGAGCTTGGAATCACATTTATTCCATATGACCAGCTTCATAACAGCTTGGAATCACATTTATACAAGATGAAAATCTTGGAATCACCTTTGTACCACATGAACAGCTTGGAATCACCTTTATACCAGATGAACA
>NC_134882.1:23747528-23839063 GCF_041734735.1 Babylonia areolata | reverse complement strand
GGGGAACCCGTGGCTCCCTCCCCGTTCGCAAGCCTGTCAAAGCCGTTGCCCGGGGGTTGGGGCGCACCGCATGCTAGCAGCTTTAGGACCCATAGGTGAGAGCTGGGTGCCGGGGGGGACAATAGGGGACGAACCACCCCCGGAAAAGGGTGAAAGCCCCCCCCCCCCCCCACCCCCCCCTTGAGGGTACTACCCTCCGGCACCCCAAACCCACAAAAACAAAAATACTCTTGAATCACAACTTCGCCCAACGAGTCTCCAAAAATGGCAAAAGCACACCCAGATAAACCCACAGTGCCAAGAAAATATTTGCAATAAAAAAAACCAAAATCAAACTTATACTTCTGACAAGTATGTTTCGATGTAACAAAGTTACCCCCAAATTTTTTGAATTTATTTACTTTAAGTTGGTTTTTTTCCCCAGTTTGAAAAAATTTGCATAAACCAAAACAAAAATATGTGATTTATTTTATGTGGTATAAATTTTTTTTCGAATTTCAGTTTTTTCGGGATATTCAAAAACCAAAATAAAAGTTCTCATCCCCGGGGGGCTGTTATAAGCGTCTGGTTTGAAAGTTTTATAAAAAAAAAACAAAAAAAAGGGGAAAGGCTTAAGACTCACTTTGTTACACTTTAAAAAAAAAAATTAAATTTGTTTAAAATGTGTTCTGTATTTTTTTATTATAAAGCTTCGCTTTTAAAAAAAAAAAAAAAAAAAAAAAAAAAAAAAAAAGTCCTAACCAGTTCAAAAACCCGCATGCCCCCCAAAAAAGGGGGTAGGGCTGCCTAAGGGGGGGGTAAAAACGGTCATACCGTAAAAGCCCCTCGTGTGCTACGATGAACGGGGGAGTTGCCCCCACGAACGCAGAAAAAAAAAAGAAGGAGAAAAACCCCCGCGTTTTTTCAGGTGGAAAAAACTCCCTTATCCTTTACACTATCGTGGCCCCTTAACCCGCTTTCAAAAATTAAATTTTAAAAAAAAAGGGGGAAAAAAAGGGATGGGGGAATGAAAAAATTTTTTTAAAAAAAAAAAAAAAAAAAAAAAAATCCGCAATCACACTGCAAATTTAGCTGTTTCACGATCTGAAGATGTAAAAGTTTAGTTACCCCCCCCGAAAGTAGTACGACACGAACATTCAAATTTTCTTTTATGTTATTTGTTTTTTAGGTTTAAAATTTTATTTGAAAATTTAGTTTTTTTAAAAATAATAACATGTAGAGCCAAATACAATACTCTAACGTGTAAGAAGTGAAAAGGATTCATTTTGAGAAAAGTCAAGCTGGAATTTTTTTGTTTACGTGATCGTTCAAGGGGATTTATCGCTGGTTTTAAAATTTTTAAACTGTAAAATTCGGATGTTTCGTGGATTTTTTTTTGGGCGTTTGGGGGCATATCCGTAAGTGATGAGGCGTTCAAAATTTTCTTGAATAAGTATTTGAAGGTCTCCTTCCCCAACTTTCCATCACTGAAATGTGTTTTGTCCTGAAATAGGATTGAAGGGGCAGGTAAACAACTTGAAAAAAAAGGGCGTCGTTCGCGAAAAATTGGGCACGCATTTTGAATGTGTAAATAGTGTACGCAATTGATTTTTGCCATGCCTTCAGGGAAGCCAACAGTTTTGTAAATCCACTCGTCGTATGATTTGAGTATTTTCAAAAAACCACTTGGGTGAATGACATGTGAAAGTGTACCTGGAGTAAAACACCAAGTTTTTTTAAATTGGTAAAATTTGCAAAAGAAATTTTTTTTAGATGAAAAAGATCATTTTTAAAGCAAATTAAGCCCCCTTGCTTAATTACGAGTAATTTCCCTTTTTTCTATCTGCACCAAAACTTTGCCAAAAAAAAAAAACTTCCATGTTAGCAAAAAGAAGTTTTTTGAACAAAATGATAATAATGACGTCTGTGTTGGGTCAGAAAAAAGATCAAAGTGAAGTTTAGAGAAAACAAAAAAAATAAATTTAACAGTAAAGCGTTTTCAAAAATTACTTTATTTTTTTTTTTTTTGTGTATCCAGAGGTGCAATATTGTTTTAACAAAATTTACTGGAAAAGAACGAATTTTTTCCTTTTTTTTTCCAAAAATTGGGGTCAACTGACAAATATTTGCAGAGAAATTTTAGTTTACCCGGACACAAGACAGACAGACAGACACAACCCACCAAAGAAGGGGAACATGGGTTAAACATAGATACTTTTTTTATACGTGATCAAAAATTTTGGGGATCTTTGGGAAGCGGTGTCAAGAAAATCACTTTAAAAGTTTGACATTAAATAGATCTATAATAGCGGGAGCAAACATTTTTTTTTTCTAATGTGAAAAATGGTTTTTTTAACTGATCCCTAGTGTCAGCAAAAGAACAGGTGGTGAAAAAGTCAGAGATCTGTCTTGCGAGAGAAAAAACAGTTTTCTTATCTTTAGGGTTTTTTTCAGTCAAAGAGGAATAAAATCACAAAGTGGTCAGGGGGTTTGTGAACGAAAAAACCCCCATACGTTGTTTTCATTGTTAAGGTTAATGTGTGAATGTGCGGTGGGGTGCACCCTTAGCTGCTGTAAACAATGGTTTTGTAAATCCTTCAAATTTTAAACATTGCTCTTTTGATAAATCATAATGGAAAATAAATCTTTCAAATAAAATATTTTGAGGGGGAAATAAAAGATTCAGCAAACATTAATTTCATCATAAACGTTTTTTTTCGAAATTTTTTTTTTTATCATAAAAAATTTTGTTTTGAAAGTTTGTTTTTTTGTTTGGTGGTATCCTCACATTCACATACAATAATTATATAAATGGCACATACAACATAGATGCACATGTCAAAACACACACACACGGGCGCGCGCGCTTGGCGCATGTACACACATGCATGCACACTGTGCACATGCACACACACACACCATAATATTTACAACTTATGTCTCGGGGTAGAGAAATCTGAATTTAAAATTTTTTGCTTACATACACATGGACAGCAGACAATAAAATGACACTTACAGTTAAAAACTGTCAATGCATCTGAGGTACCCAGGGAAGCAGATAGAATAAAAAATGATGAATGGCCTAGAGAACCTGAATGCCTCCATCCATGGTGAACAAAAAATCAGAATTTTTTTTCTCACCTCCTGCGTTTTTGCTCTTTAATCTAGAAAAATCAGAAATTTAGACCGTAGAAACAGGGCTTGTAATGATGTCTTTGTTGTCAAAAAATTACGTGTCTCAATAACTGCCATGGGAGGCGAACACATGAAGTTTAAGAGGGCTTTTTTCTGAGCAATTTTCGTCTGAAGAATTTTAAATGACAGACTTTTTTGAAAAAAAAAAAAAGAAAAAAAAAAAGAAAAGAAAAAAGGAAATGGTGAAAAGAGTGTGTGGTGTGTGTTTTTGTGTGTGGGTGTGTGTGAAGTCAAGACAAGTCAAGATTTTATTTCATGTTGGTAAATTGAATAAGCAACAATTGCTTTTTTACATCAAGCCATCAATGAAATAATAATAATATAATTAAAGAGAAGGGGGAAAAAATGAAGAAAAAAATGAAAGAAAAAATGTAGGGAGAGAGAGAGAGAGGGGAGAGAGAGAGAGAGAGAAACAAGCAGAAGGGAAAAGCAACAACAACAACAAAATGATATATATATGATTTGTGTTGTGTGTGTGTGTGTGTGTTGTGTGTTGTGTGTGTGTGTGGGTTTTCATTTGCATGCTGTGTGTGGGGGCACTAAATTTGCTGAACATAGCCCATAATTTTTCTTATTTCAATCAGTTGCTTTCCACTTATCTTTCAATTTATCACATTTAAGATATTTACTTATTTATTTTGTTTTTGGACTCACTTGTGTAAACACGTGAGTCTGTGTAATAGCCCCTGTTTGTGTGTGTGTGTGGTGTGTGTGTGTGTGTGTGGCGTGTGTGTGCTGTGCGTGTGCGTGCATGTGTGTATGTGTGTGAATCAGAATCAGAATCAATTATAATGTCAATTAAACCTTAACAAGGTTTACAAGACACACGAAAGTTACATATACCACATACAAAAAGTAAAACATAAAGTAGAGAACAAGAGATTGAATGATTTCTCCCCGATATGGGATTTTTGGAAGGAGTTATTGACAAATCTTCCCAAAAATTCCCACGTTTTGTCTTTATAGTATCAGTTGACTGGGTTTGATAATATTTTGTGTGTCTGTGTCTGTGTCTGTGTCTGTGTGTCCATGGTACACTTAAACATCTTCATTTTTCTGGAAATACTTTGCCTGCTGATACCAAACTTGGATTAAACATAGCGGGAACAAATCTTCAAGGTCATACCAATAATAGGTTGTACATCTTCCCGATTAAGCTGTATTTAAATGATATCAATGGTTTATTTCACTGAGGACCCGTATCAAAAAAATCAAAAATTTGGGTTTGGGTTTGAACAGCCTGACTCTTTTTCTTGTTCGTAATCAAAGAACCACAAATTCTGGACAGAACAAAAACAGTGACACTAACCATACCATCGACGTATTTACAGCTATGAATATTTTAAAGTGGCTACTGAATTAACTAAAATGAACATAAAGAGAAATGGAATGACTGGGTTGTACTTTCTGTAAGCCCGTCGAACATGAAGATCTGGAGAAAACAGCTGTATGTTTTTGGTATGCATGAGGCAATAGCGAACTCTCCTTTACCCAGTTCTTAAAGAACTTCTTAAATAATTGAGGGATGCCAAATAACATGATTTAAAGGTGTTATCACCTGAACACTGAAATCAATTTAACACGCAAAAAAACCCAACCAATGTTTTAAATATTAATTTTAAATGTCATTGGTAGGCGTGATTTAGCACTGTAATTCTACATTTCTCTTGAATCAAAACTGCTTGGTTCGAACCTGCTATTACAAACCCTCCCTTTCCCCCCCAAAGCTTTTATTATCAAACACGGAAACATTTTAATGACTTTTTTTTTGTTTTTTACTGGATAAAATGGTATTGCAAGTGAGTCTTGAAGGCATTGCCTCTCTTGTATTTCATTTCATGCTGATATCTTTTTACAACCCAGGATATGCTTTCAGGCCTGACCAGCACATTGGGTTTACATATAGGCAAGGCTATGCCCCCTTTTTTATATTTCAATCTATGCAGATTTTGGTGTTGCATACTGGGATCGTCGTACAGTTTGACACCTTCTGAAACTGAAAGTAACAGTCAGCAACAGCAGACAGCATTATTGTCCACTCCAAAGCCTGATTCTTCTGCCCTGCCTGCTGAACGGTAAGTGTTCTGTTTAAGGCCCGAGAACAGCGCTCAACAAACTCTTCCTTTTCAGCACCCTATCGTGGTGACCGTGCCAGATGGTTCATGTTGACTGCTGTAGGAAAGGGAGCTAACCCTCAGTATGCGTGCCTCTCTCAGTGCAGTCTGCTATCAGCAATCCAAAAATGTTTATGGTTTGTTGATAGCGTTCAAAGCAACAAACAACCCCGCCCCCCAAAAAAAAGAAAAAAAAAAGAGTCATACAAATTTGACTCATATTTATTCACTTTTTTTTGCACAATTTCCCTTTGTAGCAGCAGCCTACAAAAGGTCAAATCACCAGAATGAAGTTTCATCATTTTAAAATCACATGATCAATCAATGCTAAAAAAGAACCAAAAAAAACCCAAAACAAAAAAACAACAACCCTCCTTAAAATGAAGACAACATTCAAATAACAATGGGCAGTTCCTGCAAAATAACTTTCATTCAATACACTAGTAGTTTAGTGAAGGTTTAAAGGTTTAAAGGTCCCATAGTCTTCATGGCATTCGGTTTTGAATTCATATCCATGGTTAGGGTTCAAAATAGGATGGTGGGGTGATTCCTCTCCTGCCATTTTAATCTTCTTCAACCAACATCTGTACCCTTAATGTGGGTGGGGGGGAAATCAAGTAAAGTGCCTGCCCCCGGGGCCAAACACTATGTCCAAAGGGGCTTAAAACCCCCTTTTTCCTTGCACCGTCAAAAGGGGGCCTAAACCCCTTTTTACTGGGAACACCGTCAAAGGGGCCAAAACCCCCCCTTTTCCCTGTGAACCCAGTCACGGGGGGCTGAAACCCCTTTCCCTGTGAACCCCGTCACAAGGTGGCCTAAGCCCTTTATTGAACCAGTACAAGTAAAACTTTTAAAACCAATTTCCCACGGTCCCTGCATGGACTTCACGATTCAAAAGGCAGACAAAAAATCAAGGAAAAGAAAGCAATAATCTTCTCACCAATTATCAAAATTTTAACTCTTTTCAAACAAATGCCAAAAAAAAGGAAGGTTGATGAGATATCCATGCCATTGTTTTTTCCAAAAATATGCAAAATTTCTTTTTCAACTTGATGCTACAAACGGTTGCAATGTACCTGAGTGCTTGACCATTGGGCTAAAAGTTTCTAAAATCTGCAACTTGATATTCCCTTTCAGTCTAAATGGAAAAAATTAAAAGGCAAGAAGGCAAAATGATTATCAAAAAGGAATGAATGAAAAAAAAAAAAATAAACATTTATCTTTCAAAAATAAATGAAAGCCTATCTTCCTGACTATTTCCCTAAAAAAAAAAAAAAAAAAAAAAAGAAATTTTGGTACGGCTGTGAATCTAAAAAAAAAATTTTAATTCAAAAAAAAAACAAAAAAAAAACTGCTTATATTCTTTTCTAAATGAACTATTTTGGCTGTCTAATGCTTAAATTAAAATGAGAAAGAATACAGTGAAGAGGAAAAACAAAAAAAAAAAACTTTCATTTTCCACTCACAAACACAAAACACCACACCCACCCCAGTGCAACCACTGTCAGGGAGAAATGCCAGGTGTTTACGGGCCCTGGCAGCCAACAAACAATGAGCAGGATCCCACCGTAGGGGTTTTACAATGCATTGCTGGTTGCCCTCAAGGCTGGTAATAGCAGCTTCCGAGAACAGAACCTTCCCCCGGAGGGCGTTCCCCCCTGAACCAAAACAGAACATCAAGGTTAAACGCAATGTTTTGGCCATCGGACAGTGAAAATTTTTTACTTGTTTGGGCCGGCACAGGAAGGCGGGGCCAGTCCTCCTGCCATTCTAAACTTCCCCAACCAAATCAGGTGCCCCAAATTTCAGTTGGGGAGTGGTTTAAGTGCCTTTCCATAGGGCAAACCAGCCAAAAAAGGGGCCTTGAACCCTGAGCATAAAGAAAACTGGGTATAGTTACACAGTAGCAACTTGGGGGTAAAAAAAAGGAACCAAACAAAACATACGGATAAGATGGAAAAAATTGTGGCAAACATGTTTCCCAAAAATAAAATGCAAAGGTTTTTTGCAAAATCGCTTAATTGGTTTTAAAAGTGTTTTACTTCTCAATTGCAATTTCTGGCAGTGTGATCACGAATGACAATTACCCTTTTTTGGTTTTGGAACAAGGGGATTGTGCAGTGAACTTTTCTAGCGTCCCCTTTTTAAATTAGAGTAGTTTTTATTAAAACCTTATTAGAAGGGAAAATCTATCATATTCTTCGCTTTTAGTTTTCTTTTAAATCTAACAAAAAACCATTCAGATGTCAAAAACCCCCCAAGTATGGATCTGAAACACATCGAATCGATTTGATGTCTCATTTTTCTTTTTTCTTTTTTTTACTGTTTTGTTAATCTTTTGGAATAAAATTTTTGTGATTATTTTCTTCCAAAATTTACCCCTTAAATGTTATGACTTAAGGAAAATATCAGATCTTGATTGTTAGATCA
This sequence comes from Babylonia areolata, assembly GCF_041734735.1. Lineage (NCBI taxonomy): Eukaryota > Metazoa > Mollusca > Gastropoda > Neogastropoda > Buccinidae > Babylonia > Babylonia areolata. The sequence goes on along the minus strand of NC_134882.1, from coordinate 23,831,345 downwards.
AATTTTAAAAATTGTTATACAGGAGTGATTTTGATAAGACAACATTTTTGCTCCCAGATCAAAAAATTTATGCATAATTTCCCTTTTTTTGAAACTAGGAAATAGAATTCCCCATTTTTTAAAATGGAAAAAAGCAAAAATCATGCACACATTAGTCCTTCAAGCAAAAAAAAAATGGAAAAGCAGCCAGTGTAGACATCTATAAAAAAAAAAGTACTGCAGTTTTTCTTGGGTAAAAAGGGAAAAAACCATGAACATTCAAGATAGGAAAATTAAATGCTTTTATTTAGAATCAGAGTGATATAAGTCGTTACGAGTTTTGAATTTAGTGCATGAAAAATTCTGAGCTAATTAATCATGTTTTTTTTAGCTATATGGAATGGCAAAAAATGCACTGTGTGTGATTTTTGAGGGTGTTTTGGGGTTTTTGTTTTGGTGTGGGGTGTGTGTGTGTGTGTTTGGGTGAGTTTGTGGGGGATGGGTGGTGTGAATTGGGCTTGTGGGTAAGTGGGTAGGTGATATTCAACAAAGTAAACAGTGTTGCTTTGTTACTAGTTTACTAAAACTTTTTTCCCACATTTTCAGGGCTTGTCGACTTAAAAGTAGTTCAAGGCCCGCAATTACACAGCCTTCAGCACTGAAATTTTTGTTAAGTCATTCTTACTTTTTCCCGCAGATGATTTTCAGATCTTTTTTCCCTTAGATTTTCCAAACCCCTGTTGTAGTTTGAAAGCGTGTTGTGGATGCAACTGATGGATATGGAGAATAAGTGCAAGGGAAAAGGCTAAAAACGAGCTAAGTGCCTGGCCCCAAAAATAAAAGAGTAATCAGGTTCTCTACCCAGGTCATTTTGCTGTGATATCATTCTCCCAAAATGTTAGAGACTTGGGGTATCTTTGTGAAAAAATCTCCCTGAATGTATAATTTTTAAACAGACAGTGTGCTGCACCCCTTTTTGTCAGTTTTGTAGCAGGAAATATCGGTTGTTTTTTTCTTTATATTGTGCTAAAAGTTTTTTAAACTCTCGATTAGATGCTGTAACTTCTGCCCGGGTCTTCCCCAAAAAAAACAAAATCTAACAATTCACAATCTGCCCCTCAAATTGTGCTCCGTAACAAGGCATGAGAGGCAACATTTACTGCTCAAAAAACCTGATGGGTTCCTGTGACTAAATTGTACAAAATTGCGGTCTGTGATTTCGAGCTCGACAGAAAACATGCCCCTTAGTATAATTTTTCTTCCATCTATACCCAAAGGGCGCCGTCTCTTGAAGTTCACACTCTTTTTTTGGCCCCTTGTAAAAAAAACATTTGCTTTGGGGAAAAACTTTTTCATAAACGCCCTTTTTTTTTCCTGCCCCTGAACTTTATGAAAGGTGTATACTACTCTTTGGGAGCTTCAAGAAAAAAATAGGGGGGAAAAAAGAGGATGCGAAAGGATATTGGGGGGGAAAAGAAAAAAAAAAGGGTTTGAGAGAAAAATGAAAGCACAAGGGAAACAATTCTACTTTTTTTTTGTATTTAAAAAAATCAAATAAAATCATTGCATTTAAAGCATAATATGTATCGTTTTCCTCACTGGTTGTTGCCCACAACAATGCAATGACACTCTGTCATTCCAGGAGAGAGAGAAGAGAGAGAGAGAAAAGGGGAGGAGAAGAGAAAAAACGCAAACGCAAACGAAAACGCATGTTTAAGCACACATTTTTTGCTTGAACGAAATGATTGCATAGAAATTGCCCAGCAGCACGCAATATGGTGACACGGTAAGTTTACCCTGCAGCCTGTGCTTTGAAAAAACCTTTATTATCGTTGGGCCCCTTTTTTTTTAACAAACTGTCTCCCCTAAAGTCACAATTATGTGTTTTTTTCATTAAAATAATAACATTTCTTAACTAAAATTTAATTTATACGTAAACATTTTTTTGTTATATATTTAGACATTACATCAATAAACCGTATAACAATTTACTGTATTTACTATATTATTTAAACCCCTAAAAATTTTATATTTTTCAAAACTTTCCCTCAGAATTTTCAAGTTGACCCTTTTTTTAAAAATGTGTTGTGCTTTTCTTTTTCTAGAAACCCTAACTTGTATGGTAGGTCGTCCCTTGGTCAGAAATGCACAAAAAAAAATGCAATTTTTAAAATTAAAATTTGGGGGTTTCTGCCTTTTTTTTTTGGTAAACTATAAAATGGGTTTTTTGCGTAAAAAAAACTATTAAAATGCAAAGGGGAGAGGAGAGGGAGAGAGGAAAGAGAAATGAATGTTAATGTCATTAGTGAAAGCTCTGGGGAAAAGTAGGTACTATCAGGTAAAATGGTGCACAAATATAAAAAAAAATTTGGGAAAAAAACAAAACAAAAAAAAAACAAAAACCCCCCCAAAAACAAAAAACAAAAAAAACCCCCCAGAACTGAAAAACATAAAAAAAATAAGAGATTTTTTGACACTTTGGCACTTTTTTTACGCGGCCTTGCAAAAATCCTCAGCACCATGGGTATAAATAAAATTCATCTAGACAAAGAAATTTTTCGGATCCCCTTTTAAAAATATTCGGGACTTCCAATAAAAACCCCTCCCAAATTTCCCCGTATCAATGTCCTCACCACAAACCCCAAAAAATTTTAAAGACTCCTTGAAGAAAGTTTGGGGCCTGTACAAATTTTACCACCCATGGTCCGGTAGCGCTGTAGAATGGGGGAGCCCAAAAAATCCCCAAGTGTCTCCTTGAAAAAAAACGGGGCATTTTTTGGGACAAACGCGAAGGAGGAGAAAAAGGGGGAAAGGGAAAAGCCCCGATTTTTCCTTGAAAAATCGGGATTGTTTTCCCCCCATTGGCCTTTCCAACCCCCACAAAAACGCCCTTTAGATTTTGTCAGCGAAGCCACAAAAAAGTAAAGTGAATGGGGTAATGGCCTTTTTTTTTGTTGTTCATCTCCCGGGTTTTAACAGTACCCCGAAGCAAAGTACGTAAATCATATAATAAAAATTCAGATGTAAAATCAAACCAATCTTCAATAGAAACACTATAAATCATATAAAACTGAAATAATTATTATCCCCAAAATCAAAACCCTCTATGGAGAGAGAGAGAGAGAGGAAAAGGGGAAAAAAAAAGAGAGAAGATAAAGTCTGCCTCAAGCCAAATTTTTCCACAAATATTATGGACCCAAAACCCCCATGGTCAAAAGGGGAACCAATTGGGGGCTGTAGTTTGTTTCGCTTACGCGTGTTGGAGGAAAGATAAAAGGGGGTGCACACCCAAATTTTTTTGTTGTTCCCGGGAAGAAAAAGGAACCTGGCACAGACTGATGTCAAAGGTGCCGGGAAACCCTTGAATGACTGGGAGTGTTGTGCTTTTGGTTGTCTGCTACTGTATTGTGGGTCCAGTAAACACTTCAAATAAAAACCCCTCCCTGTGTCCTGCTAGGTTTGAGGAGAGAGGGTGAGTGTGGCACCCGTCCTTACCGCAAATCCCACCTTTCTCCACTCAATACCCTTCCCTGCCAACCCTTCCCGTTCCCGTCCCAAAATGCTGACCAAAAAATCTATTAGAAACATGTCCCCCCCCCCCCCCCCGAAAAATATGATGGCAAATGACACATAATCCAACATTACATTCAGCCACTACTGAAACAGTTTTATCAAAAACTACAGAAAAATAGATCCCCAAAATGCTTGAAAAGTTTACACACACACACCCCCGAACAACATATTACATCTCTCTTTTCCTCTACAACAGAAAAACTATTTGAAGTAAAAGGACTTAAAGTTGTCAACCTTTTCCCACCCAGTTTGCATTTTCAAAATCTTTTAAAATATTTCTGCAAAATAATTTAATTTTTTTAAACACTTTTCTTTTCCCGGGAGACGTTTTTGTTGCAATCATAAATGCCAGAAATATCTACCAGGTAATTCAAAAGACCTTTTAGGGCTCATGCCCCCAACAACATGATCCACAACACATGCATCCACACATGCACAGACACCATAAACACAAAACATCACCCTTACACTCAAACACACACACAAACAACTCACCAGAAAGGCCCCGTGCCAAGGGGGAGGCAAGAGCACATGTTATAAAAATGATCCGGTTTCCCGTCAAAAAGGTCTGAAAATAAACTGAAACCTTTTTAAAACAATCTTTTTTTTCCCAGCTTTCTTTGCATTTTTCTTCTTTTTTTTTTCCTTTTTTTTTTTTGCCTTTGTGAGTTTGTGAGTGACTCTTCATTCACTTAAATCCATTTGTAGACTCCTAATTCCTTGAATTATCTGGCTAGCGTTATGGTTTTGGCCCGAACACAGTGATACCCCCTTGAGCTACTGATACTGCTGTGTTTTTACATTATGAGCATTTTTTTTTGTGATTAGACAGAGTGTGCATGCAAAGAAAGTTAAAATCTCCATGTTTATTGCCCCAAAGGCCATAAAATGGGGTGACACCCTGCATAAAGGTTCCCATAGTCCATGTATAAGACCTCACTGACATCCTGCTAGTTCCAATTTTCTTTATCAGTTTTTGGGTTTCATTGAGCATAAGGCTGCGGCCATGTAAACCGGTTTTTTACCGCGTTTTTTTTCCGGCCGGGTAAAAGATCCGCCGGTTTTAATTGCTTGTGGTGTCCGTGCGGATGTGGGTGGCCATAGTGGAGCGGGGGCCGGCCCGGCTTTTAAACCCCGTCGTTTCGACTTTCGTCCCAAAACGCCGTTTCCCGGGTCGCGGAAAAGGAAAAGGGGAAAGAGGAAGAACTTTTCCCATTTTTCATGACTTATCTCCTTGAAAACTTGGACAAAGGAGTTGTCAGTGTGTGAGGTCAGAACCTTTTTTTACGCAAAAAGTACAAGAGACATGCCAACAGAGACTTGGGGGTGCATGGGGAAATTGCGAAAGAGGTTGGGGAAAATGATAAGTGTGCATCCTAAATTGGGGTTTTTTTTTAAAATTCACTCTCTCTCTCTCTCCTCCTCTCTAAACCAAAAAATACGGCACGACGACACACACGCAGCAACACCCCAAAAAACAAACACACCGCACCACCACGCGACACAAACCAGCACACCACACACATATTTGCACGCAGAGTACCCGCACACACAACACAAGCATGCACACATGGATGCCACATGCGAAAAAAAGTAGGTCGACATCAAAGCTTTCCGTATCCCCACGCTATTGTGACCCCGACATGACTTGGGGAAAGGGCCCTCCCCCAATGCTAAATCTGTGTCAGTCTGCAAAAATTTGGGTTTTTTTGTAGTTGATTCTTTGTCGGGATTAATTAACAACACACAAAGCTTTGACTAGAAAAGGGAAAAAAAACTGTCAAGTTTTGGGGTTTTTCAAAATGCGCCATGGTTTTAAAAAGGGTCAAGTAAAACCTCCAAAAGGCAATCCCCGAGGCGAAAAAAAGTACGACATCAAAGATTCCCGTTGCCCTTCTTTCCCCCCCCCCCCATACTTTTGGAAGGCTCTCCAAGCTGAACATCTGTGTCAGTCTGCCAAACTGGTTGTTGTAGTTGATTCCTTTCGGGAGTAGTTATGAAACCCCGCACACGCTTTACGATTCAATGGCAAAACTGTGCAGTTTCGATGGGTTTTCTATAATGGCCATGTTGGGAATAACCAATGAAACCCACTGTCTTCGGGTTGGAAATTTAAAATTGAATATGGTTTTTCATTACAAGGAGGGGGAAATGGCTCATCAAATTTGTAGAGGAAACGCTTCATCGCCAACAAACATATACGGAGTTCAATTTTGTTGGGGATTTTTTGGTTCAGGAGATGAATTTTTGTTTCAGTAACTTGAAAATTTTATTTTCCTGAAAAATGCCCCCATGCTGCGCTTCCAAAACCCCCAAATCTATTACCAAATTTTTCCACCAGATCTAAATCCCATCGGCGATAAAAAAAAGCTCTTGAAAATGTTTGAAATGTCCCAGAGTGGGGTGTTTCCCGTCAATTGCCCGAACACAACGGAAAATTCCATCTTTGAAAAAATCCTTCATTGTCTTGACCCACATGTTGCATCGGCAGGCTGTGAAAGGCTGCAGTTTTTCGAAGAGAACTCGGACAGTTTTTTGATAATGGTCGGACTGTTTCCTTGCCAAAGGGAAGGGGAAATGCAAGAGATTGAAAGTTCCCCGGGTTTCCCCAGAAATCTAAAAAAACAAAGGAACAAGAAAAGTTTAGGTGACAAAAACAATTAAAGGAGAGTATAAATTTTAAAATTAGATATTTTTGGTTTTGTGGATAATTTAATGATTTTATGCAGTACAATTTTTATGTTCTTTTTAACATGATTTCAGTGACTGTGGCGGATGCAAGAAAAAGGGGTTCAGCGGGATCACTTGGGAAGAAGCAAGAGGTGAAAACTGCAGTTTTGGGGGAAACTCTAAGAAACGACAAAAATGGTATTGTTGACTTTCTCAATTTCTGATCCTCTGCCCCGGGATGACAAGGGCCCCCTTCCCCAAACCCCGGCCCCAAGACCCAAGATGAAAAGATATCAGTGCCCAAATCAAGAGACAAAGTCAAGACAACAATTTAAAGGGTCCTTTCCCCTCAGACACGACAGTCTTCGGCCTGATGTTCTCCACTGCGTAAAAAACCCCCCACTCACTGCTGGGGTAAAGAAATGACATTAGGTATTGATAAAGAGGTCATCAACCCCTTTAGAGAAGTACAGATGAGTTACGAGGATAAAAACGAATGCTTTTTTAAAAGTTCAGTCCCTGTTATGAAAACATTGGAGGATGCAGGCTTTGGAAATTGGGGGGGAGAAATTCAGAAACGGGTCATTTCTTTCGGAATCGGCGAAAAACAAGTAACAGAGAAAACATGCAAAAAACAGAATCCCCTTCCCAAAAAACCGTGCATCTATTAGGTGCGTCAGTTCCGTTCCGCATTTAAAACAGCGCCTTTAGTGCAAGATCATTTACTTCACTAGGGCAATTCCCCCTGAATGTTTTAAATGTGCATTCCCAAAAGGTACCTTTTTGTGGGGTTGCTATTTTGAATATTGCATCATGATGCAAAATAAAAACTGAAATTCTTAGTTAAAAAATCCCTTTTCATGTGATCATGTCTTTTTTGGTTTTTTTTTCGGAAATGTTTTTTGTTTAAAATTGCATGCTTCCTCTCTTTTCCAATAATAATTAAAGATCATAATGTAATATGTGTATACTTTTCAGGGGTTTTTTTCAAACCTTTTGAGAGAAATGTCTACAAAAAATGTCTGTAGACTTGTTTTTTAAGTGTTCAGTTATTGTTTTTTTTTCATTTTCCTTTTCTCCCCCCCCCCCCCCCTTTTCTTTTGTGGGTGAATGTGGGAACAAAAAGTGATGGTAGAAATATTATGTTTTAAAAAAATTAATCCCTGTTTTTTGAGGACTTTGTGTTTTTTCTTTATTATCAATATTTTTTCTACTTCTTCTTTATGTACTTTTCTTTCTATCTTTTTTTCTTTCTTTTTTCTTCGTTTTAGGTTTCTTTTTCTTTTTTTGTTAAAACTGTCAAAGCTGTGCTCGATTGTTTGTAAGCAGACTAAATACTAAAATAAAAATTCTGTTTAACTTTGTGCCCCTTGATTAAAAAGACAAAGACGATGTGTAAAAAGAAAGCATTTTTTGATTTGTTTTTAGTATTTCCAATTTTTTAAAAAATTACAAACCATGTACTTTGGATAAGGGTCCCCACTGGTTTTTATAAAAATGCAAAAATTTTTTCAAACGCTCCTCTCTTCTTCTCTTCTTACACACACACCCCACAAACTGGAAACACACAAAACAACCACACGCCTACCATTCACCGCATTGCACCGCGCGAACACACCACCACACACCACACCACACACACACACACGATGACGACACCCAAAAACGAGAAGGCACACTCAAATGTATATACATACAGGAAAAAAATTCAAATGGTTCCCTCAGTTAACAACAAGGTTTTCGGTGGAATGCTCGGCAAAAAGTTAGTTGACTTTTCTAAAGATCGGTGCAAAAGGTTCAAAAAGATGTAAAAAGAAGGGGGGTTTCATTTGAGGTAGATGAAACTTCTCAAAGTGATGCGCAGTTGGGGCTTTTTTCAGATGGTGATTTCTTAACAGTGTTCCATCTTTTGATGGATGAAAGGGGAAACGTCGTGGGCCCCCTCTTTTCTTCCCCACCCCAAAAGAAAAAACAACGATTGCTCCGTTTGTCCGCGCCATTTGAAAATGACGATCACTTTCCCCTTTGCGATTTGGCCTCAGCAAGAGCGGCTGTCAAATCCGGGAAAAACCCGGGGGTTTCTATGGCCACTTTGACGGCCCGTTCTACCGGGCAAAAGGCGGCCGTCAAACTCCGGCGGCGGGTTTTTGGGCCGCAGAAAAAAGACTCTGAATGGTTAGCTTGATGCATCTGGATTATAAAAATATATTCAATGAGCAAAAATCAGGCAGACCTTTTCTTCTTGAAAATGATTTGTGATGGCAACGGAAACACGGGGAAGGGGGGGTTCCCCTCATATGAAAAAAAAGGGCGTTAAAACTTTGTAGTAAAGAAAGTGCCCCCATTCAGCAGATTTACAAAATTTAAGAAATGCTAATGATTATGGTGCCCTAAAATGGAGAGGATCTCTCTTGTTGAGGTTCATTTTAACTGAAGGTAATGACTTGACAGTGATGAAAAGCAGATTTGATTTAACCCGTCCCTCTATCCAATCAGAAAATTTTTGGCGGGGTTTAAGAATACTGCAGCAATGTTGAAAGAGGGGGAGGAGGGGAGAGGAGTGTGTAAGCAAAAGGTCAAAGCCCGTCTAGGGCGTGGGAAATGGTTGGGCCCTTGGATGTAGTGAAATGTTTTTTTCCTGCTTATGCAGAAATAGACAACCACCTAATTTACAAAATTTTTTATAAAAAGCAGGTTGAAGTGCATGGGGTGGAAACATGTGTTATAAGTCATAGTTTTAACGCTTTTTTTTGATGAATCCCGGTGGTTTGACTTGTTTTAAAAGGAGGCAAGAGGATGATAGCAAAAAAAGAACTTCCCCTCTAAAAGGGGAAACTTTCGCTGTCAAAAACTTGACTGTCGGTTTTGAGAAGATGATTGACTTTTTTGTTGACTGTACCCCATGTTTTCCCTGTTGGGAAAAATTCCCCTTTCATTCTCAAAAGTTGCGATTTGTTTATGAACTTATAGCTGTTTTAAATTTTTTCTGCAGGTAAATTGCGGTATTAAAAGCTATTTCCCCGTCTGTATTTTTTTTGTTTTCCTATTGGATGCCCTTCGTGGAGGGGGAAAAGACATTTTTTTCCACAAAAAAAAAAAAAATTTTTAAAAAAAAATTTTAAAATGCTTGAACAGTTTCTAAAAACAAACTATTTTTGGGGGGAAGCCGATGAATCAGAATCCCCATTCATTTTCTTCACAAAAAACCCGCTTGTTTTCGTATTCCTAGTTTTTAACAAAAAATTTTTTTTTTTATTTTTTATAATCATGACAGTGGTGAAAACAACAACCCGACAATCGAAAAACTGGGTTATTAATAGACTAAAAATTTTTTTACACAAAAATTTAGTAAAAAAAAAAATGTTTTAAGAAAGAAGACAAAGTTGGATATGACCCTTTTGAACTCACACTAAGGAACAAAACCCACATTCCACGGGAGCTGTTTAACATTACTTTCTTGCCAAACGGATATGTATGCGGCTTCTGTAAAGTGGACATGTGCTGTGGAAGCATTATAGAAAAACTATTTGTTTTTATGATTTCTACTAACAATTTAGTAAAAAGTTCCCTTTTATTATTTTTGCTCATGGTGCTGTAGAAGTTTCACTACAAATAAAATTTTATTTTTTATCCCGTTTATACGGTGTTTTTTAAAAAAAACAAGTATTTCAAATGTGAAGGTTTAAACTTTAAATTTCCAATAAAATACGATGAAAAATATAGGAAATTTAAACGCAGTTTTACAATTTTTTTTAAAAACAGAAAAAATTTTAAGAAAAAAGTTTTTTCAGCTTTTAAAAAAAATAAATTTCATTTTAATGCCCGTTTGTCCCCCGACTTTTCCCCCAGACGACCCCTTTGTATGGGTAAAAAATAAACCCCCAAAAAAACAAATGTTAGAATTTATGAACGGAAAAAATTCCCAAATGTCTACATAATGGTTATTGGGGACAAAATATAGAACTTCCTCCCTTCTTATGTATCATCAGTTAGATGATGAAAGTATCCCAAACTTTTAAAAATTTAAAAAAAAGACACAATGATGAGTTGTAAATAATTGGAAGACAAAAAGTTTGAAACAGATTTAAATTTAGAAATTTCATAGCCTGACTTGGCCCCTTCATTAATTCTGTTGTCTGCCCTTTTGATAAGATGAAATGGCTAGAGTTTCAGAACCCTTGTTACTTCATGTTCACTGAAACCAGTTCCGAAAAAAACTCTCCTGCTCACGCACAGCAACACACATGATTATTGGTCCGTGGGAGGGGAAAAAGGTCATTAGGGATTCTTAGTTTATAACGTCACAGGAAATTAGAGCCACTCCAAAAAATTAAATACTAAGGGGTTAAAAAGGGCCCTTGTTGATAAAAGTTTGAACAGTGGGCCCGATCAGGGCCTTTTGGGCTGCAGTGAGTTAATGGAAAAAAATAACATGATAAGAAGTCTGAAAAAGAATGTTTTAAAACGTGTACAATAATACCCTTCCCAAACATCATGCAGCCGAAATTAAAACCCCCAAAAAGTACACAAAAAAGGCGTGTGTGAATAAAGAGAAAAATTATTGAATAAAAAAATAAAAATCCCTTTTTATTTCAAAAAAAGGGAAGCTAACTTATGTTATCACACACCTATAAAAAAAGGAAAAGCAAAAATGAAAAAAAACATAACTGATCTTACCCAATAATTTTGTTACAAGTGTTTGAATGAACTTAGTTGAAGCACAACACATAAAAAAAAAAAAAAAAAAAGAAAAAAGAAGAAAAAACATAAGATCTTACCCCCATAATTTGTCAAAGTGTTTGAAGAATTAGTTGAAAAAGCTGGACAAAACAAATACTCAAAAAAATTATATTTCCGTTTTTCCCGGGAGAATTGGTGGTTTTGGTCATTCTGAAAAAAAAACAACAAAACACACATAAAATTATGTATATTGTAATACAGTGCTTTTTTTAAATATATATATATGTAGTATAAAACACCACACCCCCCAAATATAATATATTTTTTTATTTATTTTATCAGACAGATTTCTCTGTGTGAAATTCGGGCTGCTTCCCCCCGGGAGGCCGGGCATAACACAACCACCCCTTTTTTTTTTTTTTTTTCCTGGTGCAGTTTTATTGTCTTTCCTAACGAAGTGGTTTTTTTTACAGAATTTTGCAGGAAAAACCCTTTTGTTGGGGGGTTCTTTTTTGTTGCAAGTGGTGCTTCAAAAAGGGACCTCTGTTTAAGTTCTTGAAAGACTAGCGTCCAGACCACCACTCAAGGTTAGGGAGGAGGAGAAAAAATTCGGCGGCGAGCCGTTTATTCGAACCGAATGCCGATTCTCTGTTCCTAGGTGGACGCGTTACCCCTAGGCCTCACTCTATATATATATATTATATATATACAAAAATATACTAATTAGATCTAGTAATACAAAAAATGACATTCATAAAAAAGATTGAATGGTTGTTGCAGTGTCATGTCCCCTGTAGGTCTAATAAAAAAATTTTTTGACAATTAGTAAAAAAGACTTTGAAGGCATCTTGGCCAAAAAAGTTTGCATTGGACTTCGATTTGTGCTAACGGTGATCAGGGTTTTAGGCCAGGTTGAAGTTGCTGTCTCTTTGGGAAAGGACTTTACTCGATTTTTTTCACCCACTCGCTGTTATAACTATTAATTAGAAGGAAAAAATCACTCACCGTCGAAGGAACGGAGTACTTTTGAAAAAGCCCCACAGGAGAAGAGAGAAACAAGGGTGTGACCCCTTTTTCTCATGCCCGTTGCATTTCTAACTCACTCAAGAAAAATCTGTGAACGTATGGTTGCAAAATTTTTAAATTTGTGAAAAATTTTGAAATGTGGGTACAAGTGTTTTTGGGACAGGAGTGTGTGGAAGGTAGAAAGACTTCTTTTTTTTATTTTGTCGGAGCAATTTTGAAACCCGATTTTCACATTTTGTAATCATTTCTCTTGCGATAGAAAAGACATCAAAAATTTATAGTTGGGGAAGTCTTTTGGAAATACAAATTTAAAAAAAAATGCACCAAAACGTAATGCGGAAATAAAAAAAAAAATCTTATTGGTTAGCTAGTTTTTAGGACTGTAGTGCGCGGTCTAGGTGGGGTTAAAAAAACAAAAAAAACGATCTGAATCGTTAAGCAACCAAAAGACATTGAAAGGGAAATTTGTGAGTGGGACAGAAAAAAGGGGAAAAAAAGGAAGTAAATAAGACATACTAGAGAGGGGAGGGGGGGGCAAAAGGTAATCAAGAACAGTTAGGTAACTGAGGGTTTTGAATGAAAAAACTGAAATTTAAAAAACCAAAACTGATTCCCGTGATCACATTTATTTCAGCACATTTCTGAGCGTTTGACAGATTTCTGGTGACATTTTTTTTGCGAGTGTGACAGGAAGTGACCAAAGACCCAAAAGCCAGCGAAAGGGAAGCCCCCCGACACCAGGTCCTCCCCGCCCGTCCCAGAAGCAACGGGGACCGCCACAACCAGTGGGAGCCGGCCATGGAGACTGAGCGACACGACATGCCCCCGAAAAAAAATATCCCCCAGTTTTAAAAGGAAAAAACTATATTTTGACATTCATTTTTTAATTTTTTTGTTTTTTTTTTATTTACTTTTTTTTTTGGGGGGGGGGGGGGAGGGGATGTGGAGGGGTGGGGAGGAGGAAAAGGGTGGTGGGACGGGGGTGGTGGAAGTATTCTTTACCCCGGGGGAGGAGAGGATGGAGAATGTAGGGACTGTGTGATAGGAAGACAAAATAGGGGGTGGGGGGAACCGTACATTTACCGTACATTTTACTGTCCTTTTTTTGTTGCCCCTGTTGATGCGTCAATGTGATAATGATGAAAAGTGGGGAATGTGAAAAATCTAGGAGTGGTGACAGTGATGGTGACGTACGTTTGCTATTTTTATTTTTGCATTTTGGCAAAATTAAATTTTTAATTGGTTTTTATTGCAACTTTTTGTTATTTGTTTTTATTTGTTTTTATCATTTTCTTTGCTTTTTTGACAAAACGGTTTTTGATTTTGGGATTTTTGAGAGGGAAAAAGAAGACAAATAAAAAAAAACAAAAAAAAAAAAAAACCCCAAAAAAAAAAAAAAAACCAAAACCCAAAAAAAAACGTGTGTAAAATCTGAAGGCCCGATTGATGAACCAAGATGTTTGGGGGGGGGGGGGGGGGGGGGGGTAAAACCCAAAATTCATCTTGATGGGAATTGTAGGTCTTTTTTAGGAAGACATGTGTTAAAATTCTTGTATCCCCCCCAACCCCCCAACCTCCCCGCTAGAGAAAAAGGCTGGAATGTGCACACACACACCACACATGCACACACAATCCTTGCTCCCCCTTTTTTTACAGGCGATTTTTTTTTTTTTTTTTTTTTTTTTTTGTGTGGTTGGTGTTGAGCTACGGGACCTTTTTTTTTGTTTGTTTTTTTTTTGGTGGGTTTTTTTTTTCCCCGTGCGATGATTTTTTTTAATCATTTATTTATTTTATTTTTCTTTTTTTTTTTTTTTTCCCAGTGGGTGGCGGGTGGTTTTGAAAACTTGAAACATTTTTTTCCGGGGAGACCCTTTTTTTTTTCTTTTTTTTTTTAAAACCCGCAATTTCCCTGGAATTTCAGATTGAAGGGAACTGTTTGATTTTTTGGGAAATGGGGGGGTGTGTTGTGTGTGTGGTTTTGTTTGTGTGGGGGTTGTGTGGGGTTTTGTGTGTTTTGAATTCGACTTTTTAAACTTGTCATATTGTTTGTGCAACCCAAAAATTTTCCACCCTTGGTTTCTGTGCAAGTTCTTTTCCTTCTTTATTTTTTCTTTTTTTTTCTTTTTGAAAGGCATTGGGTTGTACTCGTGTGTGTGTGTGTGTGTGGGGGGGGGGGGGGGTTTTGTGTGTTTTCCTCTAATTTTTAACTCTCCCCCTACGAATGACAAAAGAGACGAGTTAACAGCGTTTCCCCCCCAAATTACCATGTTTTAAAAATTCCCAAGGGGAAAAAGGCTCTTATACTAAAGAGGTGAATTTTAAACAAAGTCCCCAATACTGACGGGGAAAAGCAAATTTGGGGGGTATTCAGACCCCCACTGGAATGGAGGGTCTGGGAGAGGAAAAGAGGGGAAAGGGCCCCGTTACTGAGTGATTTAACCAGTGTGGCATGTTTCCAAAAAAGGCACAAATACCCCCATTCCCCCCCACCCCCCTTTTTTTAATCCCCTTTTTTCACATGCTTTTTTTTTAAAATACTTGATTCCCCACCCCAAAACCCCCCCCCTCCTTCCCAGTGGTTTTGGTGGTGTCGGGTTTTGGGGTTTGTGACCCGGGATTGTGAACCCGTTTTTATTTGAAACATGAAAAAGGGTTTTTCTCACGATTCTAATCATTGTGGAGTAAAATTGTTCCTTTTTTTTTTTTTTCTGGGGTTTTTTTTTCCCCTTGGGTTTTTGGGAGTGTGGGGTAAATTTTTTTCCCAACGATTTTCCTCCCCCCACCAACCCAAACCCCCTTTCCCATTTCCCTTCAGCAAGAAAAGGAATCCTTCAGCCCCTAGTTTTTGTGTTTAAAAGGGAAAAATTCATAAAAAAAAAAACTGATTCAAATCATTCATTTTGATTTGTACAAAATTTTAAAAAATTTACTGTTGTCCCCTTTTTTGTGAAAATGAATATAATAGTCTCGATTTCTTTTTGGGATTTTTTGGGTATTTTTTTTTTTCTTTTTATTTATTTATTTTTTATTTACTCATTTATTTATTTTTTTTTAAAAATTATTTCTTAATGTTTTTTCAAAGAAGAAACGTGCTTTTGATGAGTTAACTTAAGCTCAGGGATGCCTTAATTTGCAAACAAAGTCGTGTTTTATTTTTTCATTTTTTTAGCAGTTATTCATTTGTTTTGCAGTGAGTCAATAACTTTATATTAAATGCCCCCATGTCAGAGAGAGCGGCGGGTAAAGGAAAAAAAGGATGATTGGTTTTAGTGAATGCAAAAACTAAAAGAAACCCGGAGGTTTTTTTTAATGGTTATATGAGGTGGTGGGGAACGCAAGTGGCAAAAAATGTAAAATGAATTACTTATAAATTGAAAATGGTAAAAAAGGGGTTTTTAGAAAAATGATAAAATTCCCAATGAAAAGTTTTCGTGTCATTTTTTAAATTCCCAAAGGGCCCTTTGGGTAATTTTGCTAAAAAAAGAGAGCCCTTTTAAATTTTGAGACAAAAACAATACTCTAAAATTTTATCCCAAGACACAACTTTTTTCCCCCCTAAACCCGACCCATCAAATTAGAGCGAATGGGGATATGAAAGTATATTTTCACCAAAAAAAGAGTTCTAGGGGGGTAGTTTTTTTAATTTAAACAAAATTTTGACTTAAAGATGGGGAAATGCATAAAGATAGCCGGGGAATTTTTACTAATTTTAAAATTTAAATACCATGGGTAAAAAAATGCTCTAGTTAATTTTATAGGGAAAACCAAAACGAGATGCCCTTTTATTTTTTAAAGACTTAAGTAAAAAAATTTTTGAAGTCTGTTAAAAAAACCAAATTTCATAATAGAGGGGGGACGGGAAATTTTTTGTTATAAACCCCAAATTTAGTTTATAATTACAAAGATTTTAATAATACTAAAGCAACCCAATACTTTACAGGAATGATTTAAAAATTTGAACTAGTGGGGGGGAAAAATTTGGTGAAAAATTTTAAATCCAGAAATTTTATGTTACCCGGGGAAAGAAAAACCCATTTCAGCAATGTCGGTTAGATTTTTTCCTGTTTCTAAAAACATTATCTCGGACTTTAAAAAATGAGAAATTTGTTGGGGTATCGTAGTGACCATTCCCTATAACTTTTGGAAATTAATTTTTTAAAGCAAAAAAGAATCAAAAAACCTTTTTGGAAATTTTAATCTTCCTTTTTTTTAAAAGATCAGATATATGTAAAAACTTATTAATAAAAAACTATTAAAAGGGGTTTAAAGGAAAAAATTTTGCAGTATTGTATTTTTCCGGGATAAAATCAAGATATTCAAAATTACCCAAAATTGAAATTCACAATTTCGGGGCCCAAAATATTTTTGGGACCCCCTGTTAAGGGAAAAATAGCAAATACTGTAGATAGTTTTTAAAAATGAAAGGAGGGCAAAGAAGAAAAAGAAGAAGGTCGGGAAACAAAAACATACAGGGATAAAAAAAATAGTGATAGATTTTTAAAGGAAAGGCTTTCCCCAATTAGGGGCAAAAAAAAGAAAAAATTGGGAAGAAAAAAGAAAAACAAAAATGGATGGGTTTAATCATTTGGCCCAAAGGGCCCAAAAAGGGCCCTTTTCACAGAGAGAAAAAAAAAAAAACAAAATACTTTGTTCACTAGAAAAAAGCCTTTATGAGTAAAAAAATTTATTTAAAAATTTGTTACAAAACAAGGGAAAAGGTCTTAACAAAAAAGAGGGAAATTTTTTAGAAGAAACTAGGTCTTTTTACAAAAACTTTAAAAAGAAAAAAATAACAAAGGTTTGACTTAGGTACTTTACTTTTCAAAAATATCCCCACATTAAGTGAACAAGAAGTTTGGGAAATGGAGGGTTTTATTACAAAAGGGAAGAAGCATCTTTTACATTAAAAAATTTATGAATAATGAAAAAATTTCCAGGAACTGATCGAAGGGGACAGTCAAATTCTTTAATTTTTTTGGGGGGGAAAAATTTGGGAGTTTTTTGTAGTCCTTTTCTTTTAAATAAAAAGATTTTAAAAAGGAAAAAAGTCTATAAAAAAAGGGAAAGGGGAAATAGAAAGTTCCCAAAAAGAAGAAAAACCCAAAGGGAATTTTTTAAAAAAACTGGAGACCAATTACTCTTTTTTTTTGTACCTAAAAAAAGGGGAAACAGCTTTGAAATTGCAAATCAAAAAAAAGCTGTTTCCCAAAATTGATACATGAAGATAAAAAGGGGGGTTCATACCAGGAAGATATATTGGGGGTTAAATTTCAGATCTTGTATGATAGGGATTCTTTTCCCTGGAAAAAAAAAAAACCCCTCCCAGGACGGCCCCGTATTGAAGATTTTAAAAAATTTTTTGACTCGTTTAAATTTGGGGGGTTTCCCTTTAAAAAATTTTCCTGAAAAAATTTTGGGTTTTTGGGGAAGGATATTGAAAAGGGGTAGCTCTTTTTATAAAAGATATAAAAATCTTATGTAGCAGTTAATGGGGAAAAGGGATTCCCCAAAAATTTGATAAAATGAGAGTGTCATCAGGGAGGGCCCGATTATGCCTTATTTTTTTTTGTCCCATGTTCAGGATAATTGCATGCAAAAAATTTTTTGGGTGACAAAAAAATAAAAGGTTAAAAAATCCGAAAACCCCATTTTAAAAAAAATCATTTTTTGAAGGGGCGATACAAATTCACTTAGAAAGGGGACAGAAGCTCATCGAAAGGTTGTTTGAAACACCCAAAAGAATTTGAAAGTTTTTCAGGCCAAAGACTTTAAATTTTTAAAAAAAAAAAAAAATGTTTAGTTAGGAAAAAAAAAAAATTCGCCGGGAAAGTTTCTTGTTTAAAAAAGGATGCAATGGAATCAAAAAAAGGGTTTAAAATCTTGGAATTGGGGGCAATAACGAAATTTTTAGGGCATAACAAAAATTTAAAATTGGGGAGATAAAATTTTTTTGATGTCATTAATCTATTTAAAAAGTGGGTCAAAAAAAAATTTTTACACCTTTGGGGAAGTGGGGTACTTTAAAAACCTTAATAATTTTCAAAAAATTTAATTACTTAAAGGAATTTTTCTGCCCAAAACCCCCCAGAAAAAAAATGAAAAACCCGCAAAAAATGTGCTATGAGTTTTGTATGGGACAAAAAAAAAAAAAGACAAAACAAAAAGGGGTATTCGGGGCCAAAAAATTTAGCAAGGAGGTATTGGAATAATGGATATAATAACTTTCCCTTAAGTTCCCCCCAAAAATTTCATAGGTAAGGAAAAATTTTACACAGGAACCCCAAAATTTGGAGGGGAAATATACTTTAAAAAATTTGGAACCCCAAAATGGAGGCCCAAAAATACTTTTAAAAAATTGGCCCGAAATAATTAACTTAAAACTGTTACGGAGCCCAAAAAATTTATCAAAAGAAAAAGTAAACCCCTTTGGAAGATGTATTTGTAGCTTTTTATTTAATTCAAAAAAACCGTAAAAAAAATTTCAAAAAATACAAAAAACTTGTTAAACAGAACCTTTATTTTTTTTAATTTACAAATTTAAAATAAAGGGACGTTGATTTTTGTTTAATTTACTGGGCAAAAAGAATGTCTATTTTGTTTAAAAAATGTATTAAGGAAAAAACGGAGACTTTGAGCCAAGAAAATTTTTGTAAAAAAAAAAGGAACATTAAAAAGGGGAAAATATTACAATATCAAAATTGTACACAAGCAATTTAAAACCCAAAACATTAAAAAGGGAAAAGGTTTGTAAAAAAAACACAAAGAAAAATAAACCGAAACAAAAAGCAAAAAGAAAATGATATGTAGAGTTTCAAAAAGGGTAAAAACATATTTAATATTTTGCTTGATAAATAGAAATTTTTGACATAAAAACCCTTGTTTTAAATTTGGGGGAGAAAAAAAGGTTTTTGTAATAGATTTGGAAAAAAATGCTTTTTGAGTTAATTAAGAAGGCGAAAAAAAAATCAAATAAAAAGGTTCCAAATTTCCCAATTTGCTTTGAAATTTTGTAAAAATAGTTTTTTTAGAAGAATGGGATTGACGAAAATGAAAAATGCAAATTTTTCAATATTTAAAAAAATATATACATCATTATCTGTGGGAATTTAAAAATATATACAGTTTATTTGGGTTAAAAAACTGGAAACATTTTTTGAAAGACAAATGCAAAGTGTTTTGAGGGGGAAAATCCCTTTTTTTTTTTAAATGTTTTTTTTTGGAAAAAGCGACAAACGAAAACAGCGAAGTACTAAACCCGATTTTTTATGGGGTAAAAATTTTTTTTTTTATTTCAAAAGCAGAATCAAAAAAATCAGACCCCAAAAATATCGCAAATTATGAAGGAAGTACGTACAAATACGCACTTTAAAAAAATGTGTTTCCCGAATGGAAATGCGCCCATAACAAAATTTTAAAGGAAGTGGTTCCTGTACAAGGGAAAAATAAACGATTTAAAAGATTTGTTTTAGTATGGTACATGGGGGGAAATATGAAAAGGTTAAAAAAACTAGTTTTTTTCTGCGACATTGCTGTTTTATTTCTACTTCATTGTATTTTATTTTTGTTACAACAATGCCAACCAATGTAAATACCGGCGAAGGTGAATTTTTCAACACCCATGGGCTAAATTTCCCTTTTTCCTTTTGGATCTGTGTTTTAAAAATTTAAATACAAATTTTCTTTGGTGCCATTATGCCCAAAATTTAAAATGTTTGTGTGAACCCCTTTCGTTTGGGAAAAAGTGCGTGTGTGTGGGAAAGTGCAGCGAGAGTGTGGAGAGCGAGCGTTTTGGTATATTTAAGTGATGGGGAGGGGGGGGGGGGCAGGTATGGGTTTGTGTCTGGGTGTTTGCTACTCTGGGGTATGTAAGAGAGAAAAGAAAAATAACATAATGATCGGGGCTTTGCTTAGAAAAAATTTAAAAAATATTATGAAAAAGGTTTTGATGTTTTTAAAAATATGTTGTTTTTTTTTTTCATGATTAGGGTTTTTTTAAATTTTAAGAACCCGAAATTTTTCTGGTTTTTTCTCGGGGTTCCCCGATGTCTTGGAGATTATGTTGTATATTGAAGGGGAATTATACGTTAAAGAGTATGTGTGGTGTGTGTGCCTCACTGTGTGTGTGTTTGTTGGGACTGGGGAGATGCAAAAAAAAAAACCCCAAACCCTTGCAGTTGGATGAATGATTTTAACTTCAGTGAAGCGAGGGTCAGTGTTTAGGTGTTTTCCTTGAAGCAGATTTACGGTTGTATTGCTTCATTGTTTTTGCTGGAATCAACAATCTATTTTGTTATTTTGTTTACCCAAATGTGAAATATGGTACATGTTTCTTGACAAATAAAACCCTTCTCTGAAAGGGGAGAAAAAAAAAAACAAAAACAAAAAAAACACAACTATTAATTAGTGTCAATGGTTATCTGGACTGCTCAGGAAGGTTAAAATAAAACAGCAGGAGACGATCAGGCTCTGCCACCTGTGCTGAGCTCTTGTTGTGAATTCACTGCCCAGTACGGTTAATGGCAGTAAAGGGCTGTGGAACCTTTCACCTGACATAGAATTCACAGTTATTGGACTTGTGTGCAATCCAGATCAATAAACTCACTAAATTAAGGACAAACTAACCCACTGCTATATCCTCAAGTGAAAAATGTTCAAGTAACAATTGAGTAATTTTGGCAACTTTAAGTAAAAGATCCTGCTAAATAGTTTGAAGCCACAAGCGGAGAGATCATGCAGAGGAACAGCAGGTTTCAGACCAGGGCGCAGTACAACAGAGAAATTTCTTAAAACCTCAGGATACTATGCGAGAGGTACCTCAACATCAGCAAAGACCTCTCCCACGTCTTCGTGGATTTCAAGAAGGGTTTGACCGAGTATGGCATGAGCTTATGGGCAACATTGAGGTTTTTAAAACATCAATGCCAACCTGACCCAAGTGATACAGAACCTCTATGACAAAGCACCAGCGCAGTTACTTCAACAGTAACATAGGGGACTGCTTCAGAACCACGTCGGAGTGAGGCAGGTGTTGCTCTCACCAACTCTCTTCAACAACTTCCCGGAAAGAATCATTGGATGATGCACTTGAAGACCACAAAGGAACAGTCAACATCGGAGGCAGAGCCGTCACCACTTATTTCGCCGACGATATTGATGGCCTAGCAGGAAAAGAAGAGGAGCTAGCTTGCTTAGTGGACCACCTTTTAAAAAACCTCTAGGCCGATAAAACTCTAGAGCCTATGGCATGCAAATCAGTGCAGAGAAGACAAACTGATGACCAACACACCAATGGCATCAGCACTGACATAAGAGTGGATGGCCCGAAGCTAGAAACTGTCCACAGCTTTAAATACCTGGGAGCAATTGTGACAGATGAGGGATCCCAACCCGAAGGGACTCTCCGGATTGCACAGGGAACAGCAGCACTCACAAAATGAGGTACATCTGGAATGACCCGGAACATTGCACTCGGCTCAAAGATCGACTGATGGTACCCTGGTGACATCAATACTCTTGTTGCATGTGAATCGTGGACCTTACAGCTGAATAGAAAGAAAATACAGTCCACTGGATGCGATGCTTTCAAAGACTCCTGGGCATCTCTACAAAGATCATATCACGAAGAAGAAGTTCGAAACAGAATCAGGCAAGTCTGGGCCCTACGAAGACCTGTTGACCTTGGTCAAGGACGCAGCTCAAATGGTATGGCCATGCACGGTCATCAGGGCTTGCCAAGACTTTCCCTGCAGGGCACAGTGAAAGGGGGGAGAAGGAGAGGCAGACAGAGGAAGAGATGGGAGGACAAACATCCCAGAATGGGGGGCTTGGGGTTTGAGGGATACAGTCAGGAGGTCAAAAAACCCGAGAGGATTGGAGGATGCTGATTGCCAGATCACTGGGGCGCCCAATGGTCACAAGACTACAGGATGGTAAAGGGTTTGGAAGGTGAAGTGAAAAAATAATAAAAGTGTATCACCTTCAAGTTCACATTACAACAACAAAAACCCAAAGAAAAAAAGAAGAAGCTCCATACTTTCAGTTCAACTTTAAGTAAATATTATGGGCCTTCACACCAAAATTAATCTTTTTTCATTGGGGATTTTTTTTTTTTTAAGGGGTGAATGGATTGTGTCTGGCTGTTTGCTCTCTGTGACAATCTATTATTATTTTGACTAAATAAAATTACCATTAGTGGAAGACAAATATATCACTTTAAATAACATGTAAAGCCCAACACAAATCTTTGTTTTGCCAGTGAATGACCCTTACACGTCTGTGTGGTGTGTGTGTGTGTGTGTGTGTGTGTGTGTTCGTTCTTTAGTTTAACGTCTTTTCACTGTGTGTGTGTGTGGGTGTGTGTGTGTGTGTGTGCATGTTTGCTATTCATCTCAGTGCCATCTCTGAATGGTTTTAAAGACTCATTCTGTTGTAGTTGCAGAGCCAGCAGTCCAAAAGATATGTCAATGATGGTCCCAGGGGGGCCATCCAACAGAGTGGTAAGTGTGCATTAATTCAAACTATGTGTATACCTTTTTTCCCCATCTATGATTACATTAATTAGCTCCACAGCAAAGGTAAACTGTGCATTAATTCAAACTATGTAAATTTAAATTATAATTGCTACACAGCAAAAGGTAAACTGTGCATTAATTTAAACTATGTGTATACCTATTTAGCGTCTATTGATTACAATAAAAAGCTACACAGCAAAAATGAGTTAGCCCCTATTGAATGGAGACGCCAGTGATTTCCAGCCATCCCCCAATCAATGTGGCAATGCAGATTAACAACAAAAAGCTGTAACTTAACAGTAGTTCTTCACCCCCACACGTGACGTCACACACAAACCACACACACACGCTTGTGAGCATTGTCAAACACGCGCTCTGTGACTGACACAGCTTTTACCCCACACACACACACCACACACACACACAAACCATCATTTTACAACACAACACAAATGCACTCTCTCACATATGAGATCAGACTATCACAGATACTGCAAATACCTAAGTAATGTTTTCATCACGCATGATCACAAAACTCTAACCATGGGCTCCATACGCTGCCATCGCAATGGCCAAAGCTCCTGACAATCCGGCGATTTTGGGCGAAACTTCGTCTTGGATCTCGTGCACTTCTTTTATGACGACTTTCTCAATCTCCTTGGGAGCAGGTACACCCGGCAAAACACGGTAGATCTCATGAAATGCCTGTGATGTCTGTCCCCAGCCCAGACATGTCTATGCCAAAACTGGCGAATTAAAAATTCAGTTCAATTTTTCGAAAGTCACCGTGGGGTGATTGCACGGAAAAAAAAAGTACAGTTGAGAGAATAACGTACCTTTGGGCGGGTAATTCCCTTGGTCAAGAACCGTCCGAGACATTCCCAGTGCTATTCAGCAGAGGTAAACTTGTATGAGCATAGTATACCAATTGTCAAATAGACCAGGCTTGGGGCAGTGTGTTGAATTGTTATTTATTTCTCATAATGTCGCTAAATACATGATTCGCATTACGATTGGACATTGACACACGTGATGACCGTGGACTACAATCAGGAGAAGAGACACCAAAGACGAGGAAAGTGACAGACTGGCACATTACCCAAAAGGGTTTTAAAAGACTCTATCTGCATACAGAGAACGTGGGTCTGGGTTCGAATCCGGACTCTCGGCCTTTCTGGAAAGTCTGAATGGAAATCGGGACTGTGCATCTAGCCCATTCGGATGAGAAAACCCAAACCCGTAACAAGGTTCAGAAACTGAAACTAACGTTTTTACCAAAAAAAGTTATAATGATTTCAGTCCAGTAAGTTTGGGACTAGAAAAAACTGCGTCATTGAAACTTGCAATACACGAAAAATAATTTGTGATTTGTTTAATTGTTACTTGCAATACTTAAAGGAAAAAAAAAAACCACAAAAAACGTTTTGTGGTTAATGCTGTCCCTGGAATAATTTGCAGATGACTGTTTTTACTCTTTTGTCATGACAAAATTCCCTCTGTGTGAAATTCGGGCTGCTCTCCCCGGGACAGCGCAACGTACACTGACGCACCCCCTTTTTTTTCTTTCTTTTTTAAATGTATTTTTTCCTGCCGCAATTTTATTTGTTTTATTGAAGTGGATTTTTCCACAGACTTATGCCCAGGACACCTTTTGTTGCTGTGGGTTTTTTGCATGCAGTAGATTATAGTTCATTAAATCATTCATCAAATAGAAAATATGAGTGTTTGATATTTTTTGGCCTGGTTTAACCCTTGACTGCAAGGAAATAAGTTGAAATGAAATATATTTCCCAGGGATTTTTTCCACAACAAAACAAAACAAAACGATTTTTTATGATTTCAAAAGATTTCTGTGGGCTTGTTATTGGATAAAGCCAATTAAAGTATATTTTTTTTGAAAAATATTGAATAAAAAATACAAAATATTATGTTTTTCATTTTCTTTTTTATCCAAAGACATGCAATTGTTTTGAAATCAGTTTTTTTGTGTTTTGTCGATTTTCAATCTGTTCATTACAGACTTTAGTCAGGTCATTTGCCAGTATTTTATTTTCTGGCAAATGGATTATAACGTTTCACACAATTATCCTAGAATAACCACAATATAAAAAAAAAGAGAGATATACATGATTCAGTGTGACAAACTCTAACTTTTAACTCAAGTGATAACAACATAGATGTGATTGTCCCAATCCTTTCAGTCAAATAAAACATCATGCCTATCAGTAAAGTCAGACCCAAGAAATGTAATGCTTCATTAAAAAATATTTGTATTGTCTGTGCTGATAGTGTGGAGTACTTTTTCTGCCTGCCTTGATTTGCCCGTATCTGCTAGAGTGTCTGCTGTGTGTACAAAATTGTTTCCTAAACAGATTTTTTTATTTGATTATGATCTACAAAAAGTCAATGCAGTCGTGTTGTGTGGGTCTCTTTTAAGTCTACTGTCAATAGTGAAGTGGAAAGGGGGAAAAGCAAAACATGCACTGTGTATTTGATTCTCCCCTCTGTAGGGAGCCGTGCAGGTACAGAGGTGAGGGGGAAAATGTGTCAGTATGGGGACTAAAGAGTCGGGACTGGCGCATTTTTTTGAAGTTTTGATATTTGCTGAAGTTATGAGGCCCCGGCTTTTTAGAAGAAAATTTTACAGTAGTTGATTAGTAAAAACACAAAGCAGAAGGAATATCTGTAGTTTCACAGAAGGTACTGATGAACAGAGTAATCTGTTAAAGTTCCAACTGACTGTGCATATCAGATTGACACCTGAGTGTGCATACTGAGGTTTGATTCAAGAATGTCTCCAAGTTTCCTTTCTGATTTAGGAAAGAACTTGGTATCCCAACTAAGACCCAGGGAAAAAAGGCAGATATGGATATTCTTAAAGGGGGAAAATACCCATGCCTCAGTTTGTCATCATTTAGCTTGAGTTTGTGATGTCATCTACGATTTAACATCAAGAAACACGTTTGCATTGACAGAATTGGGACGTTATTTGGTGGTTCTGCAGACTTCTGCAGTTGATCATTAGCAAAAGAGTGGTGAAGAAAAAGAATGACCAGAAATGACATCAGAAAGAGGGGTAGTAGGGACGAAAAAACAGAACAGAGTTAGGACAGTGTTTTGTGGACACCATAGGGATCAGGGTTGAATGAGACTGAAAGGTAACCTCTTTGGGGGTTATCGGCCGTAGCTACTTTCGTTTTTTTCGGGTAGGCGGGTAGTAGTTTGTACAGGACAGGAATCAGCCCCTGCGGTCGCACTAGTGGGTCACGGTAAGTATGTATTAACGAATTTAAGGTAGAAAAAATTTCCTTTTTATTAACTTGTAAGCTTTTCAAGAATTTTGCTTTTTGTATGTGGGGTCACCGTCATTAGTCTTGAACCTGGTTTTGGGAGTGGGGGCCTGCCCTACTGAATGCATCACCAACATTCTCCATTTCTGGCAGTCAGGAATTGTGCCTGAGTTTCAGCAAAGCTCCTCTCTGTCCACTCAGTTGGTTGTTGCCACTTCTTTGCTGTCTCCTGTCTCCTTTTCTGTGCAAAGTTCCTGAAGGATGGGGTTTTTGGGAGTTCCCTGCACTGTTCCCTGAAGGATGGTTTTGGAGAGTTCCCCTGCAGTTCCCTGAAGGATGGTTTTGGAGAGTTCCCCTGCACTGTTCCTGAAGGTGGTTTGGGGGGGTTCCCCTGCACTGTTCCCGAAAGTGGTTTTGGGAGTTCCCCCCGACTGTTCCTGAGGATGGTTTTGGAGAGTTCCCCTGCACTGTTCCTGAAAGATGGTTTTGGAGAGTTCCCCTGCACTGTTCCCTGAAGAATGGTTTTGGAGAGTTCCCCCTGCACGTTCCTGAAGGTGGTTTTAGGAGCCCGTCGGTCTTGTCACTGGCCATACATCTCTTTTTTCCCTTTTTTTTTTATATTGATCAGGTCTTTATATTGCCCCACATACTGTCTGAGGGTTTTTTCTTACTACTTCATTTTTTGTGTGGTCTTTGTAGGAATGCCAAGGAGTCTCTTAAAGTTGAACATCTCATTCCATTGCTTGGATCCTTCCTGAGCTTGGTGTAAGAGCCCCGGGAACTTGATGTGTTAAGAAATAAGAGATAACAGTGATGTAGTTCAGCTTTGTTCTGAGATGATTTTTTGTCATCATAGGGCATCAGTCGGGCAGTGCTGTTCCGTCTGGCATTTTTCCCGAGTTTCCCCAATATTTTGGCCTTGGACCCTTCTTCACTGGTGATGGCAACAAGGTACTTGAACTACTTCACTGCTTCCAGCTTTTGCCCACTGAATTGATCTTGGTCTTGTTGTTTGATTATGTTTCCCCATGAGTTTATATTCTTGGCACTGATCTCCATTCCATACTTGTTTGCTGTTTCATCCAAGTGGTTCCCCAGTTTGCTAGTTCTTCCTCATTTCACTGGCCCATCAGTATCTCAGCGAACGGAGATTGTTGATGGTATGTCCTCTGGTTTTTGATAGTGCAGAGTGGCCCTTTCCCGGGTATTGGTCATTTTACATTCCAGGAAGATGCTGAGAGAGTGGGAGACAGGAGATAGCCCTTTACAGACTCCAACTCATATATGGAACCAGTCGCCAACAGTTCCTTGAGCAAGGACTGCATGTTGGCTTTTGTGTGTAGCTGTTTGATGGTGTTGATCACCTTTTGGCTATTGTTGTGTTTCTTCATGGTTTCCCACAGTGCATAATGCTTTCTTAAAGTTGATGAAGATATGACATGATAGATGTTATGTTGGTGTTGGCTATGTTTCTCGCACACAGAAACATGAGGTTGAAAATCTGTTCTGTGGTGCTTTCCCATGTTGAAACAGCTTGTTCTTCTGCAGTGACTTCTGCCTATGGTCTGAGTCTGTTTAGGATTACTCTGAGAATCGCTTTGCTTGCATGGCAGATCAGATGCATAGTTCTGTAATTATGGGTTAATTGTAAGTTGCCTTTCTTGGGTTAAGTTATGATTAGAGACTTGATCCATGTTGTCAGCCAGTCTCAGTCTAGCAGATTTTGTAGCAGATTTGGTAAGGAGTTTTTGGACGCTGTCATTGCCTCTCCTCCTTGTTTTCTTAGTTCAGTTGGTATGTTGTCCATGCCTGCTTCTTTTCCATTCTTCAGTGATCTTATTGCTTCCACCACTTCTTCACGCATTATTGGAAAGTCATTGTTGGCTCTGGCTTGGGAGTGGGCCCTGGCTTGCATGTGGGGATCAGATCACAAATGCAAGCTGAGTCAGAGTTAGAACACCTAGATGATGTGATATGATATGAGTACTTATGTATGCATATCCTTGGTCGGAGATCAAGCTCTAAGCACTTTACAAACATGGAATCATTTGCACAACAGGCTGCCTACCTTGGTAGAGCGACTGACAGCTGCCATTTGTATTCGTTTTTGTGTCATTCAATCAGTTTCAGTTACATATACATACCACTCATACAGATATGTAATATTTTACGTGTTTGACCGTTTTGTTATTTACCTGCCATTTAGGCAGCTCTACTCAGTTTTTGGGGGTGTGCATGCTGGGTATGTTCTGCACATAGGTTTACATGGGAGATCGGAAAAATCTCCACCCTTTACCACAGGCGCCAATTACCAAGGTTCGAACCTGGACCTCAGATTGAAGTCAAATGCTTTAACCACTCGGCCGTTGCACCCGTCATCTTTATCTTCTTTACGTACTGGAATTAGATGTGTGTATTAAATCATTGTTGTTTCATGTTGTTAGGACATTACCTTACACTATTGTGCATCAAAATTAATATCCCATGTATCCAGCCATTCTTTGTTGTCCTGTTATTTGGGCTGTTAATGTGTTACATCTATCTATCTATCTATCTATACATACATATTATACAATATATAACTATGTATAACTTTGTATCAGTACTATCATTGGCACATATACTATTGTATACAAAAAAAAAGTATTGAACATCTACTTACTTGGAAAATTAAGATGACATATATGCAGACAATCGAATTTAATTTACAGTTCATCCTTGAAAAGACAGAGTTGTTTACTGAAAGCACCAACAAAGTGTAACAGCAAAGAAAACTCATAAAGCTTATAAGTTATTGACAAATCAGGTCTGTCATCTGTTGCAGGCAAGAACAATGGGCAAAGTAAAATCTGTGTCGCTGTCCCTCAGTGAGAATGGGGAATGGTGAGCACAAAAAATAAAAAAAAGGTCAGGAAAGATTTTTTCTAAAAAATTATTTTATGTTATTTTTTGTCTGAAAACACCTGCCCATATGTCATTGAAGAAAAAAATGAAAAAAAAAAAAAAGGGTGGAGAAGATGTATTGTGCACCCGGAAGTTTTAAAATAAAAACAGTTCAGGGTATGGTAGACATTTTTGTATTGTGCAGTGGGAAAAGTTTAAAAAGACAGTTCAGGATATGGTAGCTTTTTTGTGGTTAAAGGCCTCAGTGGAGGGTGGCCTTTTTGGAAAGTCGCACTCAGTCGAGGTGCCTACGTTCCATTTGTGCCCGCCCTTTATCCCAAACGAACCAAAAAAAACCGCCCCAGTGTGTGCATCAGGGCCAAATTTTTGGGTTGAAAAAAGTGTAGATCTGACTTTGTGATCTAGAAAAGCAAGGAGGGGATGATCATGCTGTGAAAATTATTCCCGGAACAACCCTTTTGGGAAATGATTTGTTTACTGTTTGGGGCACAAAATAAAATTTTGCAGGAGTTATTTGACCGAGTGAAAGGAAGATTTTTCGGCCCCACTGTATGGAATCATTTTCCCCCCAGAGGCCTGGAAGTTTTTACGTGCTGAAAAAAAAATTTGCAGCTAGCACGCCCAGCAAGGTGGGGGTTTTGGGAAGGGGATTAAAACTTGTTCCCAATTTGGGACAGACAATTGTGCCTTATGGGCAGTGTCGGCGGGCTTCGCCAGTAACCAAGAAGCCTGACATACCTTTGGGAATAGCGTTTTTTGGTAGCTGGGGACAGGCTTCCATTCTTTTAAAATTTTTTATTTTTTTTTTTTTTTTTTACAGATTTCACCTCCTCTAAAAAGCCCCGGGGGGGAGTCACCTGTGCAAAAGCCCTTTCCCTCGATCCCCACAGTGAGTGATGGAGAAAACCCCTGTGCGCTGGGGACCACTAAAAACGACGTCCATTGCTGAATTCTTCCCATCTGCGGGGCCCCCCTCCTAGGTGATAACAATATATGTAGTTTTTTCCATTGCCCCTTTCGTTTAAATAAATAATGCTGGGGCATATAATGTAAAACATGAAATAGAAAAAAAGTATTTAAAAAATCATCACAAAGACCAAGTGGTACTTCTATAATCATCTCCCCCCCACCCCCCCTTTGCATACAGTGCATAGTACCCAATAACAGCCCCAATATTTGCCTTGTCAATTCCACACTATCCATGTAACATGACACCAAAAACAGGTCAGGGTTTGGTTTTGTGCCGTCATCGATCACTGACGATACATATTGAAATGACCCCTTGATGTGGCAGCCACTCGGTTTGATCTGAAAGTTTTTTAAAAACTCATGTAAAAGGGGTTTTTTTATTTGTTCCCCAAAAACAAAGGATTGCCATTTCGAATTGAAAAATATACAAAATTAACTGTATCTTTACTTTTGTGGCTGTGCAGTTCCACATAAGCAGGAAAATTGTGAAAAAAAACGAACTCCCCTAGGGGGAAAGGAAATGAGGTACCTAAACAAAGGATCTTGTTTGAAATTTTTTGAATGGGGCAGAGTACTGTCCCGTTAGCATTTTACTTTTCGACATTTCCCCCCTGATTGAAAACCCCCAAGTATTTTGCTGTGAAAAACCCAAAATCCAATCAGGGAGCATGCTGCCAAAGGAGCTGCCAAATGGAATGATCGAATGAGGGTTCGAACGTAACAATCTTTCCCCATTGACTGTTAAGGTGAAGAAAGTTTTTCGGGGTTCAGGGAAAACTTATTGTTTACTTCTTTGGGTGTTATGCGGCGGGGACAATTAAAGTTAAATCAAGATCCAAAAAAAGATCGCACAAGCGACTTTTACATGCTAAATGTTTTTATTAGTCATTTTTTTCCCTGTCATGGTCCCGAAACCTTGTTGGTCGTGGGTGCCTGCCACTGCTAAATACATCACTAACTTCCCTTTTCTAGAGTCATGGGATAGGGCCTGGGGTTGGGGATAGCTCCTCTTGCCCATCAGGATGTTGTCGCCCATTTTTTTTCGTGTTCCTTGCTTTTTTCCCCCTGCACTGTTCCCGACACATGGTTTTTGGGACCCCTTGGATTTGTATTTGGCCCCCCCCTTTATTTTCCTTTTTTTTTATTGTGGTCAGGAGGTCTTCCCACTGACAATGTAATGTTTACAACAATAGAGAGGGAACAGGCATGTGCGCTTCAGCTTTTTTCTGAGAATGTTTGGTTTTCCCTATGGGCCCCAGTCTTGCGTCTGCGCAGCTTTGCCCGTATTTTTGGTTGGACCTTTTAGATGATGGACCAGGGACTTAAAACCCCCCGCTTTCCGTATTCAGCCGTTGCCCGACATTGATCTTGGTCTTTTTGAGTCTTATATTGGTCATGAGTTTGTCTTTCGGCGTTTTATCTCCCTTCCCTACTTTATTGAGATCATCCCAATGGTTCCCAGTTTTTCTAGTTCTTTCCCCTTTTCCCGCTAGCCCCTCAGTTCATCAGCGATTTTGGGGTTTGAGTGGTCCTTCAAAGTTTTAAGTGCCCGAGTGTCCTTCCAAGTTATCAATTTTTTACTTCCAGGGAAAATGTTGAGAAATAGAAAAAAGCCTTGGCGCCCCAAAAAAGGGCCCAAATTTTTTCCTGAACGAGGATGCCCCCTTGGCTTTTGGTTTAAAAATTTGAAGGGGGGTTTTTCAGCTTTTGGCCTTGTATTTCTTCATGGTTTTAAAAGGTTCTGTGGTTTTTATCCGCAGAACCCCCAAATTGTTCTTTTTGCAATGACTTCTTTTTTCTGTGGTGAGTTGTTCAAAATTTCCTTTCCATCACTTTGCTTGATGGTTGACAGACTGTTTGTTTTGGGTTTGGGTAGTTTTAAGTTTCCTTTTTTGAGTGATGTGATTAGCTGGGCCTGTTGTCAGCCCTTCCCAGTTGCCGATTTTGGCAGTTTGGTAAGGGGAAACTGTCACTTTTCCCCCTACTTTCTGTACAGTTCAGCTGGTATGTTGTCTATGCCTGCTGTTTATCTTTCTTTAGGATTCTTGCTTCCCTCCCTTCTTCCACAGAAAGGAAAAATTTTATTGTTTTTGGTTTGGCTTTAGAGTGCCTGGGTCTTATCTTTTTTGTGGCTGTGAACTCTGCAATAGTTGTTTTTTTTCACTGCTTTTTTCTTTGTGGAATTTTATCTTGTCTGTAATGTATGACTGGACGCCTTTGCTTTTCAGATCTTTCACCCCAATTTGGAAAGCCTTTCTACTTTTGTTTTGGGGGCAGCAGTCTTTTTTTAAAAGCACCCTTTTTTATTCATTCATATCGTTCAAGGGTGAGGGGCCCGAAAGGGCCCTTTTTCCCCTTTGAAGTGGGGAGAAAAAGGAGTCCCCCAAAATTTTCTGGGCTTTTTCACATTGGTGCGCAGGCTTGAAAAAAACAAAAAATATGAAATGATTTTGTATTAAAAAAATTTTTTTAAAGAAAATCAAGATTTTTTTTAAAAGATTCACGTTTTGCGGGGAAAAAAACGTTTTGACAAATTTTCCCAAAAATTTGTTTATCTGGAAGTTTTTCTGAATTTTAATAGTTTGTAGGAAGGGGTCTTTTTGGGACTGTTCTCTTCAGGTAAAAAAAGTTTTAGTTTGCTGTCATATAATCCAGAGTCATTTTATACATCTCTATTAAATCCCCGCGTTTTCATTCTAAAAAGGTAAAATGAAGTGCTTTAACCTATTTTTATAGTCCCCATCAACAAAGCCCCTGATTTTTTAGTGATCTTGTGGAAAAATTTTCATACTGTTTATGTTCACTAAGCCCCTATTCCCAAAAAAATTCCTTTTTAAGATGGCCTGACTAATGCTTAAATAATGGCAATTATGTTTTACTTTTTCCTTATATTCCCCGCTCATTCCCGTCAAAATATTGGTTTTTAATGGTTTCCTTAAACTCTTTCATAAGAAGGCCGAAAGACGAGGACGGTTAACAGCGATACCCAATTACCATCCTCCAACTCTTGCAGCGGAAGGCTTACACTACAGACGTGAATTGTGACAAAGAATACCACCATATTCTTTTATTTCGCGGAAGCTAAAGGTTGGGTGGTTCATTGAGACACCCCACTGGCCATCACTGGGGTCTGTGTAGAGGAGGCAAAGAGGATGGCCGTACTGAGTTGGTAAACAATGAACATCAAAGAGAGACGAGAGTCAACAATGCTCAAGCTCTCTCTCGATGCCGTTACTGGCAAGTCCGACCATCATATAATACATCTCATGTGAATTATTTTCTGCCTACGTGTAAAAGTTTACATTTATTGCTATTAAATTTATTTGCCATCTTTCAGTCCAGTTGTACTCATTATCAATACTAACTTGTAACTTCACGCTACCAACATCAGAATCTACTTCCTCCTAGCTCTTTGTATCATCTGCAAAGATTTTCACAACCAGTCTAGTATTATGTCAGGCATGTCATTATATAATTTATACCAAAGAGTGTGGGCCTCCAAGGCACTGCCTTTGAGGAGAAGCACATACTCACCTTAACAGGACACGAAGACTGTCCCCTACTGATACATACTGGTTCTCTCATATAACAATACTTGACTTATTCCTCTTGATCCGTGGGGCACATTAGGGCTTCAACAACACTTCCTCCAACCGCCCGGCTCTGGCTGGTCTCTTCAGTTCGGGCCACGTCATTCCGGCGCCCTTGTCTCTGCCTCAATGTTTCCGCCAGGTCAGCTTCGGACGGGCCCAACTTTCCATTTCCCTGTGGGTTCCAAATCCCGCGCCTGTTTTGTGATGTTTGTTGCAGGCTTGCGTTCGTGTGTGGCCTCTCCCTCCCCATTTCCGTTCTTGATTTCGTTCACAGTGGGGTTGTTTTGCCATGTTTCCAGTTCATCTTGGAGAACCTTGTCCTCTGTGTTAGGATGTTTCTTAGACATCTGTTGGTGAATGTTGAAGCTTGTGGGTAGCTGGTCTTTGTCACTCTCCACGTCTCTGAGCCATAGATCAGAACGCCTTACGATGGTGTTAAACATCGGACTTGTTGCGGATTGGAGGGCTAGTCGATCTCCAGCTTGTCGAAGGGTGTTGAAGGCGTGTCTTGCTTTTGTTGATAGGCTTTGATGTCTTGTCCGTCCCGTCTTTGTGACACACTGCCAGGTAGGACAAATAGTCATTCTAGAAGTTCACTTGCTGTAGTTGCACTGGTTATTCATTAAGAAGTCTTTTCTCCCATTCAACATTTACCACAAATATCATACCTAGCAATTTAACAAATAATCTGTTATGTGGATTTAACGAACGCCTACTGTAAGTCCAGATAATTGCTCTTTGGATTTATTGTTTTCAAGTGGACTGTCTCAGTCATGTAAGTATTCCGCAAAACTGAGTCACACAGGATCTACCACTGGTAAAGCAACTCTGATACAAATCAGACAGTACGTCATTATCAATCAACTGGTTATTCAAAGTATCACGTATGAAACCTTCAACAACTTTAATACAACCCGATGTAACCTTACTGGTCGATAATTTCAGGGTTTTGTTTGTTACCTTTTCTTAAATATTGGGTTTTACCTTCTGTACTTCATGCCGTGGGATCTTTACATATGATCAGTTTTAACAACCAGAAATCTTTAAGGAATAGCTAGACTATTATGCAAATCTTTTGAACTAAGGGGGGTATGCCATCAGGCCATGGCTTTATCCCTTTAACAGTTGAACGTTTGTCATTTATCATCCTTTCTGAAACCTGTCAACATAATCTGTTGAAGTTGCATTGGACTCAAAAGAAGGAATATGGTGACATCTTCCACTGTGTGAAAACATAGAAGAAAAACAAATTAGGGGACCTCAGCTTTTCTTTGTCATTGTTAGTTAAAGTTCCATCAGGAGTGCTTAAGTTCGAATAATTCTTTGGTTTTAGTTTGTGATGCAATATAATTAAACAAATCTTTGGGTACTTTTAATGTTTTCGTTGATTGACTACTCTTTTTCTTGGTAGTCTTTCGTAATGCCCTCTTAATGAGTCGAGCCGTGCATAAGCATTATAAGTTAGTTGTCTGTACTTCTTTCATATGGAATGCTTTCCTTTCATCTTTCTTTTCCAAAACGAAAGTGGGACAGTCTTTTTGTAACTTTTGCTTCCAGTCCAAAACCTCTTTAGATGGCACATATTATCTTTAATTCTTCAATTATCAGAATGCAAGACCAACACTATCTCAGATTGAGTTCAAAGTCTCTTTCCAATTTATGTTCCCGTGCATGCCTCATTGTTCTAATACTTATAAAAAAAAAATAGGGTATGCCTTTCGACTTATCCTGTTGTGGGAAGACAAGATCAACTTCAAAAAAGTGATACTAGAATCGTGACTTTTACTCTAGTGGAGATAATATAAAAGTTACATTAACCCGTCATCTACAGTATGCCTACACACCAAAAAATATTTGCAGTTTGCATACACGAATAAGAGTTCGTTCCATAACAAACTGAACCACACACAATTCTCTTGCAATTCTTTCAGAAATTTGACGAGGATGGTCTTGTGTTTGGTCACACTACTTTTTAACTCGTATTTGGATATTAAAATCACCCGCATAACACGTTCTAACAGTGCTTCACAAAACCGACTACACATTTTTCTTAATTTTCTAATTTTTTCTAATGAACTACTGGGAGATCTATATGCAACTCACTTTTAATTCTAATATAAGTGCAAAGGAGCAAAGAAAGGGACTGAAGATTCATCCAGTGTGTATTGACGCCACCATCACCTTGTTCTTTGAAACAAGCTACCCCGCCCAGCTCCTTGTTATAAAAAAATCCGAACCATCAATTTAGGTTACCCTCACGTAGGACTCAGGGGTCTTTGGCCTTCGTTCAGAAATTGAATAATGTCAGGAATAAATCAAGCACGGCATTCAGTTCATGTTTTTATTTGATTCCGTACTATCAGTATTTATATAATATTCAGACTTCACGATGTACCTAATTACCCTAACATTACATAATCTAGTGTTTGTAATTTCAGAATTTTTTATATTGCACTATTTACATTTATTTGCAGATTTCTTTTGGTATCTTGGAGGACAGTGAGAGCTTGGACCAGTGTTACCGCTCTGTCTTTTTCCTCAGGTGGGTAAGGGTAGGGGAATGATTTTCCAATTCTGAGAAGGACTCCAGTCCTTCTCTTCCTATCCTTTTCATTCATGTACAGTTTATTTTTTTGTCCCTTCTCTTAGTTTTTGGTCTTATTCTGGAGCATTAACTTTTGCGGCACGATGTTTTCTCGATTATTTTTTAGGTGTTTTGATTTGTAAAGGACCATCTCTTTGGAATGCATCAGGGAAATTATTAATTAGGTTGGGCTTCACTGGCAGAATTTTTCTAGGTTTTCTTCGACGATGGTTACAATGCCGTTTTGGTGCACATGGCAACATCTTAATTAGGACATCCGTCATAAGTGCATCGTTTCTTTCTTTTTCCTGTGAAATCATTTTCATACATTGAAAATGTCAAATGTTTTTTTTGCATGTCCCTTTCTTTCCACTTCAAATATACATGAATCTGAGCCATATTTGCCTCATTGATGCTTCTTGTATCTGAACATGTCAGAATATTGTATTTGTGTTGAGAGTATATCCCTTTTAAATCCAGTGTTGTGACCTGGCTTCGGTTTGCGCAGTTTGTCATAGGGGATCAGAATCTGTGTCAGTTCTTCCATACATTTGGGGGGGTACATTTTCTGGCAAGATTATAGTTCTTGGAGGAGTTCAGAATTGTATGATCGATTTGGCCAATTAGTGTGACACAAGCTTTGCAGCAGTCTCAATACCACTATTTGCAGCCTTTCAAGGAGCTGCCTAGAACAAGGGAGTTTAGTCTGCTCGTTCAGTACGGCGCAGACATGGAGACGCGGTCGGATTTTTCCCTTTTCAAAGGTAGGAGTTTCCCCTCCCGGCCCCCCTCGCTAGTCCCGCTCCAGTTCTGGTATCACTATTGCAATGTATTGCACAAAAGGAGGACATGGGAAAAGGAGGAAAAACCTTAATCAAGTAGTAGATGCAGCAGTAACATGTGCAGCAAGTAATTGTGCAGGGACAGTGTTCTTTTCAACAGTGATGAGCTCGATCGAGTTAATCTTAACTTTCAAAATCGCAATGGAATTTGAATGGTGATTGGGTTTGACGATTCCAATAATCGACGTTCTTCGCACAGTGCGATTGTCGCCAGAACTAAGGCAGTGTTTTTGAAGTGATGTTCTGCTCCTATTCTGAGACCTGTTTGACAAGATTTTGATCACAAGCTTTAATTTGGTACCAAACGGAGGAACTAGAGCCCATCTTGGAGCATGCGAACTCATCATAGTCCGTTTCTAGGTTTTTCATGCTAGTCTGATCTTTTAGTGCCTCTTAGTTCCAGTTATTCTTGTGTACTGGTGATCTGCGTGTTTTCGGTGAACAATGTCCAGATTATCTGTGAGATTTTTTTGGCGTGTTATCCAAGAGTCATTGCTACTTCAGTATTATGTCTTGAAAATTGGTGGTCCTCAATCAGCCTTCTCAACAATTGTAGCAGCTGGTGCAAACTTACTCATTTGTTGTTTAAAGGATTCACAGATGGAAGGATCTACTGGCTGTCTAGTTGAATTTTCAGTTGGCGTTTTGGGTTGTTGATCTTCTTGAGCTTGACGTGAAGTTTCTGCTACCACAAGATCCTGCATTCCTATCTTGCACAAGGGGAGACCGTTATGGTCTATGCTCTGTTGATGGCTGATGGAATCGTGTGGTGAAGGCGGATGAGATGGTCATTCATGTCTGCACGGAGTTAGGGTATTTGCTCTGTTGAGCACTCCGGGAGGTCACACCTTGTCGTGGTCGGGTGGCTTAGTGGCAGTGATGAGCGTCTTATGTGGCGGGGGATTCCGTGCTTCTTGGGGTTTGGTGCTCTGGTCAGGTCAATTTGACAGCCTACCAAAGCCATGTGCTGTTAGGGCTGAATAAGTGGTGGTTTGTATGATGCCTGATAGGGCCTTCCCATGCCGAACAGGGTCGTGAGTGAGGACCAAACTAAACGTGACCCCCTGTCTTTCGCTATTCTATGATCTTCTTTTTTTACCGCCTCTTTTACTGTCCTCAGCTCCCATCAAGCCTTCTTGTCACATTCTTTTTTCTCTGCGGCCTTCTTTAGGCCGCCGTGTTTGCGTGCGGCGCGAGTGATGGAGGGCCTGAGACTGGGATAGAGAGGAGCCGGATATAAACATCCTTTATGGGTCTCGGACTCTCTAAGGACAGGCGGCACACATTGGCCTTGGTGACAATCGGCTACTTCGTGGGGTGGGTAAAGCCTGGCCGTATAGTGCTGACGACGGTAACCGTAGTGCTGGCTTTGTCCGGGCTTTGGGCTGATTGGGGGGGAACGACGTTGGGTGGGTGCTGGTTGTTCTCCCTCCGACACCTGGAAGGGTCAGTGGTGTTCCTTGCCTGGCCTAAGTTGGACCCCATGGTGGGTGGGTAAGGGAGGCTGAATTTACATATTTTCTATTCAACATGAATCCTACCCAAATACACCCCCCAAACTCGGAAAAACAAAGAGACGACAGGGAGACGGACGACTCAGACTCTGAGCGGAGGTGAGGGGACTCTGGTTTTGGCCCACATGGGAACTAGTGATGGAGGGCGCTGATGACGGACAAGACCTTGTCAGCTTCGCAGCCCTTGTGTCCCGAAGGGCGTTAAGTTGCTGGCCGGATCGCTCAGAAACCCTCAAGAGGGTGAGGAGCGGATGTTTTATAGTTACGACAGAATCCAAAGAAGACAAAGCTCTTCTGAAGTCGACCACTTTCGTGGATAGGGCTTGTGATAGATTTCCCCTCACAAAGGTCTCAAAGCTTAGGGTCATCAGATGCCGGAGTTGAAAGTGAGGTGCTGCGAGATCAAGAGGGAAATGTTTAGGGAGTGAGATGTGTACTGGGGTGCCGGGCCGGAGAGGACAGGGGGTCGGACAGAGTCCCGACCAACCCAATCTTCCTCACTATGCTGCGGCTGTAAGGACATTCGTGTCGGGATTCCTGTAGATATTGTCCAGCCTGTAAGTACGTCTCATGAGAGCTTTACGTTTCAGCACTTTTTCTTCTTTTTATTTTTTTTTTTATATTAGGACAAGTGCGAGCCAGGTGTAAGGAGGCAGCGCGTGTGGCAACCTGTTCGAAGGCGGCGCCAGGGGCGCTTGCGTCAGTTCAGCCGTGTGCTAACTGCGGAGGAGGCACCGTCATCATCGAAGGGACACTGCCCCGCCTGGAAGAAAGAAAACAATTCAGGAAACGTCAAGACGCACCGCCATTTCTACTTTGCGGCAGGAAAACGGTGGAGGCGCGTCGCTAGGACGTGTATTGCCTCTGTCGTAGATCCGGGACTGTGGACGTCGCAGTCCAGGAGACGTCCAGGCGCAGAACGGCGATTAACCGCTCGGGAAGATGGCTTGGGTGGGAAGGCGCAGTGTCCACTTCCCATCCTGCGCGGCAGTCCTCAGGGGCTGTGGGCGGGAGAGAAAAGCCTCGGGCGGAGGCACGCTTTTTCCGCACCCGCCCCACCCCACCCCGGCCCCTGGTTTTAGCGGCCCTTGGGCTGGCGGAAGTGGCCGGAAAGCCCCGCATCAAATCACGGAGGGGCGGGAGCGGGCACGGCGGATCGGGAGGGGGAGGTGTGGATATTTCGCCTGGTCGGACCTGAAACACTTTTGTCAACGACAAATATTCTTGGCGGACTTGAGCAGGCATTGGAGGGGGCAGGGGGTAGCGATGTATAGGCGCAGCTTTATTTTTTTTTTTTTATAAAAAACAAATTATATTAATGGTGTGATCGGGAATATCGGGGATTTGTGCAACTTCCAGGACCTCAGTGATTGTGTGTTAGCCACTTCAGTGCTGCACTGCAGGAGACTCTGCAAAGGAGATGGACGGTTTTATTCTCATCTGGTTTTTTTTAACTCGATTTTAACCGCTCACGAAGCACGAGGGGTTGACGGGAGGTGTCGCTCTTTTTATTCGAAAGTCCCTTTTTACAGTACAGATCTTTAAGCAACCCTTTCAGGCTGGTGGCAGTCTGAGTCACGCTCGAGGAAAAACCCTCACTGTCAGCTCTTTCCTTCCCTTCGACCGTGTTCTGAGGCAGGGACACATAACCTAGGTCGCCAGCTAGTTGTTATTATGTTGGGGCGTGCAAACGGACACTGTTGGGGACGTGCGGATGCCTCCTCCCGAGGATTCTCTTAGAAACCATCTCTCTGACTGGCTTGTGCTGTTTAACACAAGTCACCACTTCCTGCATCTGTTCTATGGAAAGCTCTCGTGTTTAGATCTGTCGGTTGCGATCCATCGTTGGTCCTGGATACGAGTGAAAGTGCCGAGTAATGCAGTGAACTGAGAGAGCCCACTTCCTGTCATCTCGCACGATGGAGAAGGTGACTCTCTGCCGGCCGTGTATCGCCACCGCTGCAGGAGTTTTTTACACAAGATACGAGAGCGTGCGTCAGAACGTATGGCAAAAGCCAAGGACCCTGCAGAGCTCTGACTCGGATCGTTTAGAATGCCCAAAGCAGCGTCCATCGTCTACATCCATGCCTCGGTCCCTAGAACGCCTGGTTCACGCGGAATGTCGGGGAGCGCCCGCAAGGTCTCGGAAGAGAGGCAGGCGAGCGTCTTTGGAGACGGAGGTCGATAGCGTTCGAACCCATCACGCTGGGGCGCAAGGCCAGGTAGTATTTCACAAGAGCAGAGGACCGTCTTGGAGCGATATTGCTTACTTACCTCAACACCGAAGCACGTGTGGAGGGTATATTTTAAAAAGACTTAAGGGCAAAAACGCATGCGACTTACCACCTCTTAACTTTCAGCGCTTGGTCCAGAGACAGAAAGCAGTTGCCATTTGCTTGACCACAATAGAACAGAAACTCGAGATCTGCTAACAAATCGGCGCTTTTTAAAACCAAAAACCCAGTCGCACAAACCTTGCACTTCTTTCGAAACAAGAGAAATTAAACCTTCTTTCACAATGAAGATTAAATCTGCCCTTCAGACCAGATACGGATTTCCTGTCAGGAATGGACGAAGATCCATTCTAAACTCTAAAGTGCACATTCACAAACATGTCAGGGACACCCTGTTAAAGTTTAAACCATTGGGGTCACAGGCTTTCATTCACCCTCTGGCGGAAAAGCCCTCATAATCCCGTGCGCAACGGGAAAAAAGACCCTCGAACTCAACTAAGCAATTGATGACAGTGCGTTGAACGATGGAGAAGATGGTCAACGGTCGGGACTGCTGAGGCCATAGCGACGAGTTTTGGCGAGGAAAACAGTGCGGTTTCGCAAGATAGCTCTTCCGTTGACATTGGTTGTCTGGAACCCACGATAAGAAATGCTTTCGTCAACAAACAAACATCGTGGTGGCATCTATTTATGCCTGGAGAATGCTTACGATTACACGTGGAAATTTGGTATTCTTTCGATTGCACAAGTCGGTTCCGAGGGACCCTGCCTCAGTTTTATCACAATTTATTACACAAGACAGACAAATTCAGGTTGAGATAGTCGGCACCACCCTGTCCGACATTCCCGAGCAGGAGCTGGTGAGTCCGAGGGGCGCCACCTGTCGCTGCTCTGTTCATTATACAAATTAAAGAACATACGGTTCAATCCGTTCAGAAAAGGATCGGGACAGCCCGCTGTTCGTGGATGATTAAGCTTTAATGCAAAGGCCGCACGTAGCCAGCAATCAGCGACGGCATCCGCTCTGCGTCAACAAAATTCAGAGATGGGCAGCGGAGCTGGCTAACATAACCGACTCCCCTGAAAGCCTCTTTTACAAATCGCCAATCACGGACTGCCAAGTCTGGGGGAACATCCACCCTCCGGCGGTACAAGGAAGCAGTTTACAAGGGGAGACTTCGATCAGAAGCTGAAATATTCTAGCCAAATTAAACGCAGAAAATTCTAGCCTCAAGCTGAACATCCTAGAGTTGTGGCAACACACAAAACAGTGGTGTGATTAGAGGAAACTCTTCTAGCACCTACAGAGCCTGGTCGGACCACATGGAATATGGAAGTGTTGTTTACGGCACGGCCAGACCTTCCTTCTGAAACTGTTGGACCTGAACACCCACCAAAGGGCTCCGTATCAGCTTGGGTGCTTTCCGCACCACCAGAGCACAGCCAGTATGCAGAGGCGGGGGACCCTAATCAACCGCAGACTGAAGTGACCTGAACAAACATATGAAATAGTTTTCGGGAAACTACAAACCTGTTAGATGCCTGTATTCCAAACCCTTTTCGCTAAGAAATTTTAAGACAACCCAAACTGCTACTCCTCTCGGGACTCCGCCATTCAAGCCGATTGGAACATGCCGCTCTGGATGTCGGTGGCATTCAGATTTCTCTAAGTTCCCTGACTGCACCCGTGGACCTTTACAAAACACCTGAGGTCGATTCGATCTGGCTCGTTACCGTAAGGACACACCAGCTCTCTGGCTACAGCACTACTTTTCGGACTGTGCACAATTCCCCACCTTCTCAAGGCATCTTCACTGACGGATTCCAAGTCAGAGGACGGAAAGTCGCGATCTGCGTACTGTCACGCCTGTCTGAGGCCTCCACGGAACACATCCGTCTGACTGCTCGGTATAACCGCGGAATGACTGCACTGGTCAGGGGCTTTAAAAAGGGTTTCTCTTCAAACGCAAGAGATTCATGATCTTTTCGACTCTTAGCAGCCCTGGAGGGCGATCGCCTGCCGGAATATCATCAACCCAAAACTGCTGGAATTTATGCAACTTTTCACGACCGACAGAAAGAAAGGCACCGCGGTTGTGTTGGCCTGGGTACCGGACTGTTGGCATTCGAGGTACCGAAAGGGCGGACTGCTGGCCGGAACAGCTGTAACGAAAGAAATGTCAGATCCTTGGTACCCGATACAACTGAAGCGGAAGGTCCATTCTTACGGTTAAGATTTTGGCAAGAGAAATGGCACACCAGATTAGACAACAGCTCTTTCAGATCGTCGGACCTGGGGGGAGGAGACCTCCTTCGGGAGTGAAGAACAGAAAGGCGGAACTCTTGCCTGTGCAGACTGCGTAGGGGCACCTTTTTTTACTCAATTACTGTTGACGGGGGCGGAGTCCCCTCGATGCGTTCCTGTGACTAGCCTTCACCATGGAAAACAGTGCTCCATGACCTTGATGGATCTGCATGAGTTCGCGCAGACTTACCCGGGGTTTTTAGAAGTCTTTGTTCGTGTGTTCCCTCCAGTGGGCGCTGATGGACTTCTTAAAAGAAGTGAACTTTTAACAGGAAGTTTGGCAGGTATTTAAACAATGGAAGTTTTTTTTTTTAAACTTTGGAGTGGAAGTTTGAAGTGGTTTCTCATTTTAATTGGTAGTTTTTTTTAGCCTTGTACGTAGTAATGGAAGCTGGCGATTAGCTTGAGATGGCTAGTGGTCGGCGCGAGGCTCTAAGCACCATAATTTCAGTCATTTCATAATTTAGCTGTTGATGTATGTATGTATATATACTATATATCTATACCACAACACACAACAACAACCCTGTAACACCATTTTACATCAAATGTGGACAAAGCCCACAAATCAGTCACCATGTTGGGGGTGTGTGATGGGCCAAGGAGTGGCAGGAATAAGCTGTTGTTATTCCAGACCAATTAATTTAAAACAAGTGACCAAAGACTTTGTGGTGGTCAGTCAAATGACCATGTGGTTGTCTGAACAAACTAAACTCGGCAGATGTGATGGATGGTTCGCTGTGGAAGAGCAGCCATCATTGGGACAGGTGAAGAGCTAAGTGGTCACTTTAGCGGACAATGTGAGGGTGCTCGGTTTACTTGGTGAGGATGGGGTCACGGTGGGTTTTTCCTATCTCCCCGGAAACCGATGTGCAGTCTTGCTCCTGCTGAATCCCTAATGTGGCAGGAAGATCTGAAAATGTCACTACATTTTGTAATATTTGTCAATATAGTGGGTTATCGAAACAAGAACATACCCAACAAGCCCCCCCTCTCCCAAACACTCCCTCCCCCCCCAAAAAAGGAGTAGTGCTCCCTACATGGTTGGATGAAAATGGTCAAACCTGTAAAAAGCCCACTCATATATATGAGTGAACATGGAAATTGTAGCCCTCATACTGGAGAAAGAAAGGGGATAAAGATCAATGTCTAATTTGTTAATTTATTTTAAGCAACTGTTCACTCTTCCATGTTTCAGATGGTGCAGATGAAATGTCGTTTCAACAAGCGGGTGCTGTCAGACAGGATCAGACAACAGATTGCAGCAGTGAGACTGGATGTATACAGACTTTGATGTGCCTGGCCCCACTCCAGCCCACACTGAATCACATGCTGCCACAATCCTGCCTATGCAGATTTTGACATGTTGGCACCAACACCATCACAAGAGGAGTTTGCACTGATTTGTGAGTGATGGCAGCATAGCAACAGTTCATTGCCCGGTGTCTTTGGAGTCGGCGAAAACAACTACTCACTCATCTTCTCCTTGCAAAGTATGGGGTGTTTGCCTCGTGAAAAACAAATCTTCAGCAACCAGAGTTGTCAGACTTGAGCAAAATGTGGAACATCAGGAAAGTCAGGAACATGACGCACAAGATGCAGTTCTACTTCTTGATTTAAAACAGGAAAATCAGACATAAATGTTCTTTTCTCGACTGCAGCATGGTACTTCCTGCGCCAGTGATGATGGCAGTTTTCCAGACACTCTGCCACACCCCATTTTTCTCAATGAAACACACCACACACTCATCCCCCACTTTCTCAATGAAACACACACACTCCCAGCCTGCACAAAAACCTCACTTTTCTCAGTGAAACACACCA
Source organism: Babylonia areolata (assembly GCF_041734735.1). Lineage (NCBI taxonomy): Eukaryota > Metazoa > Mollusca > Gastropoda > Neogastropoda > Buccinidae > Babylonia > Babylonia areolata. Next base: position 23,786,847 of record NC_134882.1, on the reverse strand, counting down.
CACACTCAGCCTGCACAAAACCTCACTTTCTCAGTGAAACACACCACACACTGGACTTCTCACAGCCCCGGGCAAGGCCGGGGCTGTGGGTCGTTAGCACCAAGAAACAATCTGAACCTGGGGACACGGGTCATAAAGTTCCAGTGAAACATGTCTGTGACACTCAGGAAAAAGACATTCATTTCGGGACATCACAGACACAAACAGTGTCCATGCCAGGGACGATGACTCATCACAGGACACTCCCATTGCGTTTTTCCAAATCAGCACCATCCTGTGCATTGCTTTGACCGAAACATTCCAGACAAAGCACTGAGCGGTCTTGTGTGTCTGGGAAGAGCCAAAATGACAGCTTGCAGACTCCAGATTTCTTCAGGTCTGAGAGGGAACCGGGAGACGGGCCCAGACAGACAGAGGGGGAGGGGAGTCAGAGTCGGGGGAAACTGGCTGCAGGGGGGTTCCTGTGTGGAGACCACCTCACCCATCTGTGATGATCTACACACCCCCCCACTTTCTAAAGGAATCTAGGACAAACCTCATTGATTCGTGACGTTTTCTTTGGACTACCTCATTGATTTGTGACAGTCTTCTGAGGACTGCCTCATTGATTCGGATGTTCTTCCAGGGGACTTCCTCATTGATTCGTGACGGTCTTCTGGGGACTGCCTCATTGATTGTGACGTTTCTGAGGACCCCCCTCACTGATCTGGGAGCCAGTAATTCAAAACAAAAACATGCGATCGAAACGTCTTGTCTAAGACAACCCATCAGAAGTAGAAATTTAAAGCTAAGTCCAGGTCTAAACATAGACTAGAAGGGCTTAAATTTAGTTGACTGATTTCACTAGACTCACTTCGCAAAAGACTTTGTAAAAGAAAAAACAGCATGTTTATTTTTGTTCAGTACTGCAATCAATGATAATATTCGAAACAGAACACCCTCTGGAAGTGTAATAATGATGATCAAGTTCTGAAAAGAAAAAATCTATTCACATTACAGGCGATTCTAGATTTGACAGATTCAGTAGAAGTTAACTTGAGAATGTGCAGGACAGACAAATGCTTTGCTTTCTGTATGACAAATGCTGCTGACATTACAGAAGTTTGTCACTGGTGGTTTCAAATAATAATAGCAACTTGGTTGGGTGTTGGTAAACCAAGGGCATGCCACACACTCTTTCATGCAAGTGAAGCCCTCCAGACAAAACTAAACCATGGTTTCATGCCAACAAAGTGTCAGACCCAACAAATAAAAGTGCAAAGTTCACTAGTGCAGCAATGACAAATATCTGCATGCACACCCGGAAGGGTTTTTCAGGAAAACCCTTTTCTTGAATAAGAACAAAGGCATTGTCGAACTTTTTGTGAGAAGTCTGGTCCTTTGTTTCATACCTTCTCGCCTGACCCATGAATACGGACTTTGCTGCAGCAAGCAGAAGCATTGACATTCAAGGTCCAGACAATTTACTTTACACCCATTTAGCAAGTCAGCCCCATGAATTATGTCCTGGAGGACTAACCTCACCAATCAGTGATGCTGTGCACATCCTCCCCTTACCCAAGGGATCGGGGAAAATTCTGATTCACTGGAAATGTGTTGTATGTTTGTGTCATGTTGCTTGGAAGGGGAAGTCGTTCTTGTGATGTATGGTTTATTTATAACATCAGTGTGCAGACTGTGTTGTATAAGTGGCTCAGACACTGGAGTGGTCATGTCAGGAATTCATGGGTTTTAGTCCCTTTTTCATTCATTTGAAAATCATTGATAAAATTTGAAAATGTATTTTCAGTGTAGTAGATAACAGTCTGGAATTCCTTCTTGAAATGTGTTTTAATGTAGTAGATGACAGTCTGGAATTCCTTCTTGAAAATGTGTTTCAGTAAGTGTTTCAATGTAGCAGATGACAGTCTGGAATTCTTATTGAAAATGTGTTTTAAACTAGTAGATGACAGTCTGGAATTCCTTCTTGAAAATTGTTCAGTGTTTGTAGGTGACGGTCTGGAATTGCTTTCTTGAAAATGTGTTTCTATGTAGTAGGGGACGGTCTGGAATTGCTTCTTTAAAATGTGTTTCAATAAGTGTAACTTTCAGTGTAGCAGATGACTGTCAGGAATTCCTTCTTGAAAATGTGTTTCAGTGTAGCAGACGACAGTCTGGAATTCCAGAAGAGTCTGGAATTCCTTCTTAAAAAGTGTTTCAATAAGTTTTCAATGTAGTAGATGACAGTCTGGAATTCCTTCTTGGAAAATGTGTTTCAATGTAGTAGATGACAGTCTGGAATTCCTTCTTGAAAATGTGTTTCAATGTAGTAGATGACAGTCTGAATTCCTTCTTGAAAATGTGTTTCAATGTAGTGGATGACAGTCTGGAATTCCTTCTTGAAAATGTGTTTCAATAAGTGTTTCACTGTAGTAGATGACAGTCTGGAATTCCTTCTTGAAAATGTGTTTCACTGTAGTAGATGACAGTCTGGAATTCCTTCTTGAAAATGTGTGTCAATGTAGTAGATGACAGTCGGAATTCCTTCTTGAAAATGTGTTTCAATGTAGTAGATGACAGTCTGGAATTCCTTCTTGAAAATGTGTTTCACTGTATAGATGACAGTCTGGAATTCCTTCTTGAAAATGTGTGTCAATAAGTGTTTCAATGTAGTAAAATGGCAGTCTGGAATTCCTTCTTGAAAATGTGTTTCAATGTAGTAGATACAGTCTGGAATTCCTTCTTGAAAATGTGTTTCAATGTAGCAGATGACAGTTTGGAATTCCTTCTTGAAAATGTGTTTCTATGTAGTAAGAGACAATCTGGAATTGCTTCTTGAAAATGTGTTTCAATAAGTGTTTCAGTGTAGCAGATGACAGTCTGGAATTGCTTCTTGAAAATGTGTTTCAATGTAGTAGATGACAGTCTGGAATTCCTTCTTGAAAATGTGTTTCAATGTAGCAGATAAACAGTCTGGAATTCCAGAAGGTAGATATCCTCTCGGCTTCTGTGGGAATTTTTTTGTTTTGTTTTTGTTTTTTTTTTTTCTTTTATATCTTCTATGTCTGTAATTTGTCAATGTCTGTTATTAGTTTTGTGTCTTCTGTTATGTCTTGACACATGTTACTTCTTAAGTTTTCATTTTAGTTTCAATGCATGTCTTAAATGTCTTTTTAAATTGTACCGCACAGTTGAGCATGTTTTACATGGAAAAATGCAATAAGAATAAAATTATTATTTTAACACAGAGCTCATCTTCTTGTGTTTGTATGTATGTGTGAGTGGGATCACACGGGTCCTAATTCCAAAAATTGTATGCTCGTTCTTAAAAGCACAAAATTACATATTGTTTTCAGAATATGGGCAGTTTGTGGGAGTATGAAACAGTTTTTAGTCTTTGACATTTTTATTTGTATTTTGTATTTCTTTTTATCACAACAGATTTCTCTGTGTGAAATTTGGTCTGCTCTCCCCAGGGAGACGCGTCACTACACTACAGCACACCCTTTTTTTTTTTTTTTTTTTTTACTTTTTCCTGCGTGCAGTTTTATTTGTTTTTCCTATCGAAGTGATTTTTTCTACAGAATTTTGCCAGAACAACCCTTTTTACCGTGGGTTCTTTTACGTGCGCTAAGTGCATGCTGCACACGGGACCTCGGTTTATCGTCTCATCTGAATGACTAGCTCCAGATCACCACTCAAGGTCTAGTGGAGGGGGAGAAAATATCGGTGGCTGAGCCGTGACTCGAACCGGCATGCTCAGATACTCTCGCTTCCTAGCGGACGCATTACCTCTAGGCCATCACTCCATATTTATTGGTTTATTTTTATTATTATCATTATCTCTGAGCAGTGAACATGTATTGATGTGCCTAAGTGGTGTGCTGACCTAATGTTAACGTGTCCACCTAGGAAGTGAGAGAATCTGATCGTACTGAATTCAATCCCCCTTTTGGCAGTATTTCCCCCCCCTCCCCGCCCCCTGCTAGACCTATAAATTGAGGTCTGGTGTGTAACATGCACTTAGCACATATAAAGAATTCATGGCAACAAAAGGTTGTCCCTGACAAAATTCTGCAGAAAAATCCACTTTGATAGGAATACAAATACACTTGCATGCTGGAATAAGAAGAAAAAAATGTGCAATAGGCTGTCCAGTTGGAGAGCCGCCCAAATTTCACACAGACAAATCTGTTGTGACAAGAGAATAATACAAAACAATACAACAAGTAACAAGTGAATTTGCTGCTCAAGATAAGTCATTTACAGCTGCATCATTGTATTTACATGATACACATTGTTTACTTATTCATGTGTGTTCATTGTTCTTTTAATAAATGAAAAAAGTATATATATAATGTATATTTATATATCAAATTCATATGTATGCTCATGCTCAGAGAATATGAATTAGCCTGATGATGTAACTGCACACAGAACGTCATGCTTATAATTCTGTCCATTTGCCATTTTGTAATAAAAAGCAATGAATGTTTTGTTACACTTGTTTGAAATTTGTCCTTGTGCATACTGATAGCACATTTTATAAACAAAAACTTGAGAAAAATTTGAAAGGATATGTGTATGTTCATGCATACAGTATAGTCATTTTTAAATTTATCTGCGGGAGTGAGAGTGTGATGTGTATGTGGGAAGACGTGTAAGTTGAACTGGAAGAATGGAGAGATGAAAAATGTAACCTAAAAGTAAAACTTTGGATATTTGTATTTGTGATTTTAAAAAATCCAAAAAATTTCCCAATGATGTCTGAGGTAAGAACTTGAAAAGCAACAAAAAAATGCTTGCATGTTACGCATGAACTCTATTTGCCATTCTTTCTTTCACCAAAAAAAATATAAAAATTTGCCAAAACTACAGTTAAAAAGTCCCCATCACATTATCTCACTATACCCTGCTCTACACTGTCTTTTTATCTTGCATGTGATTGTGTGTGTGTCCATGGATGCTGATTTCTCACATGTATGTGAAAGGACTAATAATTTGTAAGACACCTCAGACCAAATCATTAAAAAAAAATTCAGTCTTTTCAGAATAATGAAGCCTGTTCAGGGCATTGATGTCAAACAGGTCACAAAATCATGGTAACAATTTTAACCCATTTCGTTTGCTAGTGTGTGTGAATGTGCGCGCGAGAGTGTGCGAGAGCGAGTGTTTTGTGCATACATTAGTATTGGGCAGGGGGGGGCGGGGGGGGGGTATCGTGTTTGTGTCTGGCTGTTTGTTACTCTGTGTATTAAGAGAGAAAGAGAATAACATAAGATCGGACAGAGGTAGCTTAGAATAAACACAATATTATGTAACAGGTTTTGATAATAAAATAATTGATAATACTGTGTTGTTGTTTTTTTTTTCATGATTATGTTTGTACATTCTAAGAACCTGTACTAAACTGGAGTATTCTCGGTGTTCCCTCGATGTCTCAGAAGGAGTTTATGTTGCTAGTTTCGTGGTATATTGACCGAGGGATTATACTTAAAGAGTGTGTGTGGTGTGTGTGTGCCTCACCTGTGTGTGTGTTTGTTGGGACGGGGAGATGAAAAAAACAAAAAAAAACAAAAAACCTTTCAGTTGGATGAATGATATAACTTCAGTGAAGCGAGGGTCAGTGTTTATGTTTTTCCTTGAAGCAGATTCAACGGTGTAATGCTTCATTTGTTTTTGTTGGAATTAAACATCTATTTTTTTTATATTGCTTACCCCAAATGTGAAATGTGATTACATGTTTCTTGACAAATAAACCTTCTCTGAAAGGGAGAAAAAAACAAAACATTCTAGCTATCTTCCTGGCGATTTTGTTTGTTTTTGTTCTTTCTCTCACAGGTTTTTTGGAATTGTCGCGTAAAAGCATGTATTAATAAACGTTCGTCATGCTCATCCGATAGCGCAGACTCATCTCCATCTCAAAACTGGGGTTCAGAATAAATCTTTCTTCTTTTCACATTACTGTGGGCTTATGTTTTCCTTCGTCCTCCCACTCCCTCTGTTTTTAAAATGCAAACAATATAACTTAGTGGCGAGCACCACTACAGGAATGATCAATCCGGCAGCAAGAAAAATTCTCTCTCTCTCTCTCTCTCCTCCTCTCTCACAATTTCATTGAGAAGGCAAAAACACAGTACTCATTTAAATGGCACTCGCACTCTCTACCAAAAAACCCAAAAATACAGAGCCCCAAACCTAGTTTTACATAACCCCTTTAATTGTGGTAAAATAATGATTTAAGACTCAATGATAATAAAATTTCAAAATCATTAACAAACCCTCAAGAAATAGTACAAATGTTCACAAATGGTAGCACAAGTAATTAACCAAATAAAATTGGCAAAATCATTAACAAACGCCTCAAGAAATAGTACAAATGTTTGCAGTTCTTCTTCTTCCCCGTTCGCCTCCTAAATTTGTGACACCCGGGGTCCTCGATGAAGGCTGCCGTTCATTGCAGCTCCTCCAGGGTCCGTACAGTTTGGCTTCCCACTGCTGTTTGGTGTTGGCCAGTACTTCCTCCGGATGCTGCATGCGGGTTTTTACAGTCTTGAAAGGATGTGGTCGGTTTCATTGGTCCCTCACCACAAGGGCACTCTCCACTCTGTCCAATGCCAAATTTTGTGTGCATGTGGTGGAGCAGGGGTTGTGTCAGTCCTCAGGTGGAAGATTTTGACCTGTTCCCCCTCGTTCCAGCAAATGGTATCTGTCTTCGGGTTATATTTGGGGTGCTGGAGGCGCCACTTTAATTTCCTTGCTGCGCCTTGATATTGTTTTGATTTCATTGTATGACACCATTTGTTGGCCTCTCCTTCTGTGCACCATCTTTTGTCAGAATGTCCGTTTTTTTTTTTTTTTTTGGGGCCTCTGATGCCACAGTGTGCGGGTACCCATTGAAATCACCACTTTCTCCACTCTGGCACTCAGGGAAACAAGGGCTGAAGTGAGAGGGTTTTCTGTTCTTTTCAGCGGGATTCTTGAGGGCTTGGAGCACGGAGAGAGCATCTGAGAACACCACCACCTGCCCGTTGTTTTTGTGGAGTCTGCGAGACTGTTGGGGCTGCCTCACAGAGGACTTCTCGCTCAGCTCAGAAGTTGGTGGAGTATTTTCCTTTTGGGGATTGCAATTTCTTCACTCCGTCTTTGTATCAGAAGATTCCAGCTCCAACCCATCCCTCGTTGCTTCTGTGGTGGAGCCATCTGTAAAGACAGGGGTCCAGTCTTCCTGGGGTACTGGTTGCAGATGTACTCCAAGGCCAGGGCCTTCCTTTGGGTGTCTGTGTTCCTCTTTTCTCCACTCCGGGAATGCGTGACGACTTTTGGGGAACACCTCCCTTTTCCAAGATGGGGGTGACATTTGCGGGGTTAGGCTTTTGCTTCGTATTCCATCAAGACGGGGTTTGTCTTTCAAGGCGTCTTGACTGGTGGATGAAGCTGCCTCTTTTCAGCCAGCTCTTGTGGTGGTCTGCTCATTCTGTTGTTCACGGATAGTTTTCAAGGCGTTTGAATTTTGCTGCCTGGATGAGGATCCCTTCTGTCCTCCAATGACTATAAGCCCAGTGTCCTCCCCATCTTCAGGATTGGGGTGGAAATCTCATGGTGCCATTATGACACGCTGAGTTTGGGTTCTGAAATCTTGTTGAGATGGTCGAGGTTAGACTTTGCAGCTGATGCCCATGCTGATGTCCCGACTCAACTACAGGTCGGACTCTCCCCTATAGAGCCCTCTTTAGGATACTTTCCCATCAGCCACCCAGTCCGTCCCTGCAAGGTTCTTAAATGATCGCCAGTCCTCCGCTTGGCCTGCTACAGCATCTGGTAAACTCTGTTTCCAAAGTGAGCCGTGGTCAAAGTCACTCCCAGGTAGGTAGGTGTGGGTTCCTCTGCAACCCTTTGGTGTTCATGTCAGTTTCGCCTCATGCTTTTTGCTGATAGGCTGAAGACTGTGGTAGGTTGTTTTTTCTTGAGTTGACAGAGACAAGCCATTCCTTGGTCCATTTGCTGATCTTGTTGAGCGCAGTCTGGAGGCGTACCTTTGCTGTAAGTGGTGTACTCCCTTTAAAAGCACCAGAGTACCAGGTCATCTGCTTGGATCGCTCCTCCCCAAACCCTCTTGGGATTTCTCTGACGATGTCATCTATGAAGATGAGGAACAGCGTTGGCGAAAGGGCTCCTCCTTGTGGTACTCCCTTCTCAAGCACCTTCTTCTTGCTCTTCTGGCCCTGAATCTTGACTCGGGCTTGCGGTTTGTGTTAAAGGGACTGGCTGATCCAGGTGTACATCCTTCCAGAACACACCCACATCGCAGTAGTTTGACCTGAGTTTCCCTCTTTCCAGACTTTGTCGAACGCCTTCTCCATGTCAATCCAGACAGTAAGCGTGTTCTTCTTTTCTTGGAATGCGGGCCCAATGCTTTTAGCGATGAATGTGATCTGGTCTTCTGTTGATTCCTGTGGCGGATGCCTCCTGTTCAAGGCTCAGCAGCTGATACTTTCATGTGCCAGGCAAACCTAGTGTTAACAAGTGTTCCGTCAGCCCTTTTCCCAAGCAGCTTGTAAGGGTGATGGTCTGTAGCTGCCACCTTTGATTCCTTTCCCTTTTTGTGAATGGGGATCATGTCTGCTTCCCTCCAATAAATGTGGGACTGATCCTATCTTCCACTGGGGTTGAAGATTGTTGAAAGGACTGCCTTGCTCTTCACCCAAGATGCAGAATCATTTCATTTGTGATTCCGTCTGGTCCAGGTGACTTCTTCAGGTTGAGGCTCTGCAACGCTTCCTCCACTCTTTCTCTGTGAAAGCTGAGTCATGACTTCCCTGGGGCTTTCTCATGAAGTTTACCTTGGGCCCTGTGCACTGCAGCTCTAAAGTTCAGAGGGACTTCCAGATTGCTGAATGTTTTCATAGACGTCTATGAAGGGTCTGCTGCTTTCTTTCCAAGGTAATTTCCATTTTCTTGTATTGTTATTGTGGTGTGACTTGTTGTTCGTTTTCTGAGGGTTATAGCCAGTTTCCATGGCTTGCTGTCATCCTTGTCGAGATTTAAAGGGTTTCAGTTTTCTCTTGCCAGCTTTTCTTGCAGCTTGTGCGCAGGACAGCTTGTATCTGGCAGTTACTTCCTTCAGCACTATGTTGTTTTTCCAGTGATGGCTGCTTTTCTGCTCGGTCCCTGGGTTCCGTAACATCTTCCAAAATTCGAGTTCCTCCATCCAGCAGGGTTTTTTAAATGTTGGGAGTTGTAGCACAAGTAATTAACCAAATAAATTCCGTGTCAAAACCTATCATACACCTTTCCTTCTTTTCAACCCTCTATCTCTGTACACCCCACGCCCCTGATAAAATACTAACAAGCTAATTAATAAGTGTCTTCTCATCTGCCACAGGTAGCGTACACCTACGACTACCACAAAGACCGACAACGAAGACACAGAAGGGCTCCAGTGAAGGACAGGCGCCCTCATTTTAAAAAGGTGCCAAGATGTCGGGGTAGCTACCTTGCCAATACCGTAGACTACGGCAGTCAGGCTGCAAAAGCCCGAATATCGTTGTTTGTCCCAACAATATCTCACACCCCGCTCACAGATTCTCTTGGCACTTTACAGCGTCTACTCCGATGGGTGGTCATTATTCGGGCCTAGTATTTACGGCACTTTGTAGACTGGAAATTAACAAACAATGAGGCCAGAGATAAAAATGATTAACAAATAGTAAGTGGAAACTCTCCATTCAAAGGTACACAACTTCAAGCAATGCTGCTTACGCTAACCGATTCAGCTAGCCACATTAAATAATCTACCTTTTATTTACCTGGTCTTGCTGAATCTGTAGCGTAAGCACATTGACTTGAAGTTGGTACCTGTGAATGGGGGAAGTTACCCCCTTTTAAACTATTTGTTAATTTTTGTAGACTGCAGTGCAGAACACGCCAAAGGGCGGCTGTAGCAGCAGCACACCACACACACACACACACACACACACACACACTGACTGACTGAAACCATTTATTGTCAGATTAACTGTTTGTTGACTGACATTTTCGCAACCTTTTGAATAAAAAAATTAACTGAGCAACACAAGGAAATTCTGATTTGAGGAAGGTATGATTTAAAAAACAAAACAAAACAAAAAACACACAAAAAAAACAACAAAACACACAAACAAACAAACAAACATATATTAACAAATCAAGGTACCAAATTTTCATTAATATCTTTAAACTCCAAAAAATATTCTAACGCACCCCACATACTCAAAATACTTTCTTTTCTCCCCCCCCTCTCTCTACATACATCCATGCATGCACACAAATCCCCATTTATCCCCTACCTCATTCCCCTGCCCACTCACTCACACACACACACACACACACACACATTCACACTGTCTCTCCCACTCTTTCTCATCAAATTAAAAGGTTTCGTAATGTAATCAAGACGACATTTTACATGTAGGGTCGAACAGTTCCACTAATTAGAATAATGGGAACTTTGCTCTACAAGTAAATCTGACGCTATCACCCAAAACGAAACACTATTTGGATAAATAAAACAGAGGGAACCTCTGCAACAGAAAGGGATGAAACAAATTAGAAAAACCGACCAATTGGTGGCTTTTAATTAGGTAAACTGCGGTTTTTTGTCAGAGACCAACCATTTTCTTTGCTAGGGTGAAAAACGCTGGACAGGACTAATGGAAGATTAAAGGATGTAACATATCATGAAGGGTTTTGAAATGAAAATGTGTATCTGGACATTCGAGCAAAAAATGTGGGATGCCCAAGGGTCTTAAAACCACAAATACATAGTGGTGACGGTTTCAAAAATCTGCATAACCATGCATTATTTCTTAGCCTGTGTGTCAAGTTTCTTGTGGAAATTGATCCTGGGGGGTTAGTGCCTTTCCCTTTCTGGAAGAAAAGAGATCCCACCAGAGCTTCTTTTTTGAGTTTTCTAAGAACTGTTTCTGTCTGAAATTCCAGAAATATGTTGAGAGAATAGTACAAGCTTCAGAAACGAAATAGGGAAAATTGTGATTGATTGAATCTGAATTGTTCGATGCCGCTTCCTTGGCACAAAAATCGGGCCCTTTCGTTTTCCACGAAGATTAGAATGTCCAGGAAACCCACAAGAGTGAAATGTCGGAGTCCTCGCATAATTAACTGGTTGGATTAAATACAAAATTTCGTACATAAAAACTGCTCGACAGATGAAGATTGATTATTTAAAGCCATCAATGCTGATTTTGAATCAGACAGTATAAGGAATTTTGCAGGGACAAGAGGGATACCACTAAAAAAGGTGAAAGCCATCAGAATTTCAAACAATTCAGCAGTAAAAATTGAACAACCTTTAGTTAAGTGGAATCTCTTTTTAAAAGTTAAGCCGGGGATTACAAAGCGGCTCCAACTTCAGAGTTACTACAATTGATCCACTGTGAAAACACGGAGTAATATTGAAACGTGTATTAATTATTCTTTGGCCCGAGAGGCAAATAATGAGTGGACTGTCACTCTTTTTAATTGTCCATATGTAAAAAATAATATTTGCTTGCTCATTCAGCCAAGGCGGATGAAAACAAGCGGGAATTTTCGCAATCTGGGAAAGAGGCAGACGCAACTCTCAAAGACTGACTTAGTAAAATCGAAAAAGGACGGGATACAGCTTTGTTACGAATTTCTCTACAGATGTACGTTTCTTCATCAATTCAGAGACAACCGAAATTTGGAACAGCTCTAGCCCCTTACCATGTAGTTACAGCAAAATAATTTCCTTGTTCAGTAATGGCAAAACACCAGCTTCTTTGTAGGGTTTTGTCGATTTAAGCCCACGCGGTAACCCAAGTGAAATCTTAAAGCTAAGGAATCAATACTTGTCAGTTTATGAAGATCAGAGTTTGAAGCATGAAAAGATTTTCCTGACCATATGATATAATTGAGCGGACTAGTCCCATTGCAGCAAATTGGACAAACACACACAAACACACATACATACATACATATATAAAATATATATATATATATAAATATATATATATGAGTTTCGGACGCCACTTTGAGAGTAAAAATAATAAAGAGGCGCAAACGCAAGGGGTGAAGAAGTATTTCAACACCGCTGCATCTAAATTACTATATTAGTGTTTTAAATTGGGGGTTTTTTTTGTCGTTTTTTAGTTTTTTTTCGCTTTGGTGGGTTGAGTTCTTATTCTAGTTTACAGAACTTCGAAACATATTATGGGTTTGTTTTTTTTTTTTTTTCGAAATTTGGCGAAAAACAATTGAAATTCCTGGTCCAGTCGAAGTGTCGTCTGCGGGAGTGCTCACGTTTGACTCTTGGAGTTTGGACTGGAGGATAAAAGAAATATTAGTTGAGTCATGGTATGAATTTATCGTTTCTGGCGCATAAGGGAGAGCCTTGGGACAAAACAAGTGATTTCTTCAAAACGTTTTTCACCTATTTTGAACTATTTGTGTAAAATTTTTGGAAAATTTTATTTTTCCTTGTGGTGAAAACATTGATCCGTCAACATTTTGTGCGGGACTGCATGGGTTATGATAAACTTCCGATATAAACTGTAAATGCACAGAAACGTCAAACTCTTAGAAAGGTGTTTGCTGCTGTTATCTTTATTCTCTGAGGACTGCACCTCAAAACTGGAGTATGCTGAATCTCTTCTGAAACTGAAACCACCAAAGAACTCTTAAAAATGAGCCATGGCATGCATTACACTGGTGTTCGCCGTAACCGCCCCCTTGGGCACAGACTGTTAATCTTAAAAAGTTAAAGGACCCGACAGTTGTAAACAACGTGTTACACCTCTGGTTTGGGGGGAAAACATCTTCAGGAATTCCAACACATGCATGAGTCCATCACCCCCTTTCTTGCTACCTGCAGATACACAAAAAGAGCAGATTCTTTCCCAAATAAGGATTGTGAAATTGTAACTGTTTGTCTTTTTGCTACTAAAATCCTACGCCCAAGCCAAACCCAGCCCTGACAACATATCAGCCACCTTACCAGAAAAACCTGGGACAAAGGGGTGTCCAATGCGAAACCTGCGGTCATTGGTTTCATGCTAGCTGTCAAAGCATCACAGACGAACATACACAAAACGAATGAACTCTAAAGCTGATATCTCCTGGTACTGTGCTCTATGTGGCATCCAAATAGCATTATAGTTTTTAATCTGCATGTCAACGATTGGGATTTTTTTCTTCAACTGATTCTTCCGGGAAAAACTACTGCAGTTCTGAAAAGGATATTCTTGTACAACGCCAATGGAGAAGGACTCTCACCTCCGGCATGCATCAATGCCTACTAGAGCCAGTCAACAAGACAAATGGAAAACTCCCTCCACTGCGTATACTGAACATAAACTTTTATTTATGCACAGCAAAGAGGCACCAATGCAAAATATTATTGACAGTCCTTTCCCCCCCGATATTATACTCAGAACAGAGACACACATAAAAGATGACAAATTTTGGGTGCAGAAGCATTACCTGGGCCTTACCAACGTATCGCAATGATCGACAGGGTGGGGGGTGGGGGGGGCGTGGTGGGGGGGGGAAAACTTTGTGGCCGTGCATAAGAACCTGAACAGCTTCATTGTGAAAGAACGCAAACCGATTGTGAAAATTGCATTGGCAGCATTGAAACAAAGAGAAAAAAGAACTTTGTAGCTATGCCATATTACCGCCTGACGATGCTGACCACGAAAGTTGAGGAAATTTGGAGAATCTCTTGACAATTCTTCAATACCAAATGCACACGTATGATTGGAGGGGACTTCTAATTTCCTGGATTTGACTGGGAACAACCACATGAAACCCAACGCCCCAGCTGTGGACAACACCGGGTCTCGAACAATTTGAGATCATGGGCTTTAACAAAAGGTGAACCACCCACAGGAAAAAACTTCCACCTGCCGTTTTCGCCCCTTTCCCTCGCTACAGGCTTGGAATATAGTCTGGTTGGGCGCGGACGTGGACGTGTCCTTCAAGCCTCGCGCAATGGAATGTTTAGGTGGAGTGCAGCTGTGCGCAGTACTGGCCCCCCACCCTTTACACCCCGTGGTCATCTGCATAGCCTAGCAAGCTGGGACGGTGCTGTGACAGTTCCCTCAGGTCGTAGGTTTTATATTCCGACTGTCCTTGTCCTAGCCTCTGGTCAAAAACCTTCCTCGGAGGCAAGGGGGGCGCGGTTACTGAAAGTCAGGCATGGCCATGGACCAGGGTCAATGCATGTCGAGGGGACTGTCCTGCATTCCTTAGCACTTCATGGGGGTTTTTACTTCAGACTTTTCCTTTGTCTTAGATGGAACTGCCTTCCCGGGTGTCGAGCTCCATTCTGCCCGCACATGTGACAGGTAGCACCGGGTTACATTGTACCTGTGGCAGGGTAGAGACCTGACCTGACTATTACTTACAGCGATACGTAGCAAAGTGTCACTGTTGTGAGAACACACCCGACACACTGCCCGCGACACAGCAAGAGACAAGAGAGCAGGTGCTGGCCACGGCTGGCTCGGGTGTGGAAGTGACCACTCATCACCCGCTCGGCCAATTTATACAAATTAGGCGAACTACAAAGACAATCACGTGGGCTGCAAACCAAATCGTCACTAATCTGAAGAAATCTGATGAGAACTGTGCTTGTTACAAGGTGTTCAGTGACAGATTTCTAGATGATTACTGAACCGAATTGCATCGGATAAGTTGCAAAAGAAAGAGCTCAACGCCTACTTTATAATGAGTGTAAAATGAAGTGTTGATTATTTAAGATGAATTTATAATCTTAATTTAAGTCACCTGAACAGGGTCAGTTTTAACGAGCTCGTCGCTGAAAATTACAAACTGCGTTAAATCAGTTTCACGTAGGCGAACATAAAAGGAATAGATTTAAAGATGGAATTAAGACGATTCTGCCAGTATATAATACTAGTAGTTTACTGATCCGACAAAAGAGTTATTAATTAATTACGGTGGAACAGAAACACAAGTTTCTTCTCAGCCAATGACGTACCGCGACGCGACACTGGTCGAGCAGCCAGCAGGTGGTCTGGCCTGGACAAAATGATGTAAGCAGAGTGACGTCACATATTCTGTGCAAGGATTAGGAGTGAAAACGTCGTCTGCTCTGGCTTGTGCGTGAATAGTGTTGGAGCAAGCATAGCGCGCTTGGTCACACACACACACACACACACACACACATATATATATATATATATTATATATATATATATATATATATATATTGGTCCATCCCAAGTTTTTAAAACTGGACACCGCACCATGACCTGTTGGGCTCACTGGATGAAGCAAGTTATGCGATTATAGAAGAAATATTAAATCCAGGCCCAGATGTCTTTGTAATTTTCATCAGTCTTGGTTAGTTCTTTAACCTTTAAAACTGTTTTTGTGTTTGCGGTGTGTGGTGGTTAAAAAGTTCTCATTAGCCCATGTTGGTCGTAAGTGCCCTCAAAAGGAAGGTTGATTTGCACAGCAAGCAACAGCTGTTTCGCACTCGGGAGTGCTCATCGGGCTTACTAAAATTATGTGTGTGTGGGGGGGGGGGGGGGGGGGTGGGGGGATAAATAAAAGATGATCAAACGGAGTTTGTCCCAGGAAGGCAGCTATTGGCTTGGAGACATCGACTTCAAGATTTTTCAAGACTCTTTATTGGCTTTAGAATAGAATTTGGCATGCGCAAGGGGTATTAAAATGACATTTAATCTGCATCCACTCCGCATCTAAAAATCACAAAAAAATAATGGCGGTTCACGCATGCTCTCTTATACCCCCTCCCGCCCCACACACATACACTAGTGTGTGCGCACACATACCTTCCACATGAAATTACACAAAAAACCCCCACAACACCAAGACCATCACAGAGCCAGTGCATTAATCACTGTTTATTTGATACTCGAAGAAAGAGAAATATCAATAATAAAAATAACAATACTAAAAACCGTACTCCGTCACAGCACAAATCACAACAAAAAATCATAACATTATAGTAATTGAAATAGATGGATGCAATGAAACAATAAAAGCTCTCTTAATTAAGTGATTTCACAGATAATAATTTCTTGCAGCACATCATCCTTTTAACTATAACATTAAATCTAAATTGACACAGAAACGATTGTTTGATCGAGCCTCAAGAACAATGTTCTCCTTACTTAGAAAATGTAGAAAACTAATGTTACCTTTAGATATATAAGTTGAAACTGTTGGATACAATGTCAGCACACATTGTACTGTATGGTTGTGAAATATGGTGTCCTCAAATGTGTGGTCTGGCTGTAAAGTTACAATTACGGTATTATAAAATGTTGCTGGGGTGGTAAATCCACCCTCACTTTCATGGTTTTTGGGTGAGTTGGGACAATATCCATTGATCTTCTAGCAAAAAGTCGAATGTTGAAATTTTGGTTTAAATTGATAGATGTCACGAAGCTGATAAATTGTCAAGTGTCTTAGATCGTTTTATGTTGAAATTGTAAATGATGATGTTAACAAAGCACCTTTTCTTCAAACTGTAAAAATCATTCAGGCAAATCTTGTTTTTAGTGAACTTTGGATGGAATCAATCAGAACACCCAACTAACACCCAATTCTTTTCAAAAGAACAACTATATACAAAGACTAGAACTGGCATGCCGAACTTCTTTCAGAACGAACTATACCTAAACTACAGGATGTTTAAGAAAGATTTGGAATTGAAAAATACTTAAAAATCTTCCCAGAATATTTATCTAAGTATATATTAAGATATAGAACACTAAATCAGTAACTGCCTAAAAAGACAGAAAGCATTCATGGTATTGTAAGAAATGAAAGACTGTACTAAATGTATTTTGAATGATCTTGGTGATTTGTTCCATTATATATTTCGATGTTCTTTTTTTCATCATAGAAAACATTTGTTAAAGCCATATTATAACAGAAACTCGAAACGCTTTGAAGTTCTCACAATTGTTTTGCGACAAAAAAGAAATCCAACTTTATTGAAACTGTCAAAATTTTATGAAAATTATCATGCAACAATTTTGAAATATTACCATTCCATCAGCTAGATTCTATACACTCTGGTGTTGTTATTATTTGTACAATTTGCGTTATGTGAAATCAGATGCTTTGTGTTCAGATAATACTTTACACATATTTCATTCACGTAATTACATGTCCGCCATGTTCTGTGTAACATAGCCAATACACTGTCACCATGTATTGTTTGCTTTTTGACCATTTTGTTTTTCCATGTGCCCCCATAGTGAGTTTTTAGCATAAAATCTTGAATCTTGTCCCCTTTTTATTATGATGATGATGATATTTATGTTCATTTAAGCATAATCTTGAAAATAAGCCCTAGGCGTTTACATACAAATAGAGAAAACACTCTCGGTATTTGCAGCTCCAGAAAGTATTTCATTCTAAGTTTGTTAATTGGAAGGCTTGAGCCATACCTGAGTAAATCTTCACGGAAGAAAGTTATTATTTGTGAACACTCACCAATGTTCTAATCGATGAAATTTTCAATGACTGAATACACACTCTGAGGGAAGGTATGAGTTAAGATATCTACAGATGATACATTTTTGAGTGGTATGGATATCTTTTCTTATATTTGATGTATTATTCAAATTATTTATACACTAAATCGCAGTTGTTTTGCTTTGAATGTATGTCCTTATGTTTTTATTTTTATCTTTCATCGTGTTTTCGTCCGTTTTTTCTTTCTCATCCCTTCTAAATGTATATATTTATGTCAATCAATTGTCTATGTGTTGCCAAAATGGGAAAAAAGTTGTTTTTGTTTTTTTAAGTTTTGTGTTTCGTTCCTTCAATAAAGGATTTGAGAAAGAAATAGTCTCAGTGACACAAGAAGAAGGGGAATTCAATCTGCTTCCTGTTGATGTCCATACATAGAAAATGGAAAGTATAATAATTAAAAATTTTGTGTCCCTTGTTATTTGCGCATGCTCGGATATCCGGGCTGCTGACAGCCGTTGCATGGAACGAAGACTGGCTGAGCAATACAAATTTTGTTTCATATCCTTTATCTCTTGTCTTCAGTTGTATGCATGTCATCCATTAGTCAAGACATCAAACTTACCAAAAGAAGATAAACCACGAGAATACTGGAGACCAATATCATTATCAAATGCAGCTTACAAAATTGCTTCACACTTGTATGACAGAGAGAATATATATATATATATAATATATATATATATATATATATATTTATATATTGGTCCATCCCAAGTTTTAAAACTGGACACCGCACCATGACTTGTTGGGCTCACTGGATGAAGCAAGTTATGCGATTATAGAAGAAATATTAAATCCAGGCCCAGATGGTCTTTGTAATTTTTCCATCAGTCTTGGTTAATTCTTTAACCTTTTAAACTGTTTTTGTGTTTGAGGTGTGTGGTGGTTAAAAAGTTCTCATTAGCCCATGTTGGTCCTAAGTGCCTTCAAAAGGAAGGTTGATTTGCACAGCAAGCGACAGCTGTTTGCACTCGGGAGTGCTCATTGGGCTTACTAAAATTATGTGGGGGGGGGGGGGGGGGGGGGGGGGGGGGGGTGGCGGGGGGCGGGGGGGGGGGGGGGGGGGGGGGGGGGGGGGGGGGGGGGGGGGGGGGGGGGGGGGGGGGGGGGGGGGGGGGGGTGGGATAAATAAAAGATGATCAAACGGAGTATGTCCAGGAAGGCGGCTATGGTTTGGTGTCCTCAGCTTGGAGACATCGACTTTCAAGATTTTTCAAGACTCTTTATTGGCTTTAGAATAGATTTGGCATGCGCAAGGGGTATTATTTAAAATAGGACATTTAAGCTGATCCACTCCGCATCTAAAAATCACAAAAAAATAATGGGCGGTTCACGCATGCTTCTTATACCCCTTCCCGCCCACACCACATTACACTAGTGTGTGCGCACATCGCTTACCTTCACATCTCATGAAAATTACACAAAAAAAAAACCACAATACCCAAGGACCATCACAGAGCCAGGGCATAATCCACTGTTATTTGATACTCGAAGAAAGAGAAATATCCAATAATTATAAATAACCAATACTAAAAAACCCGTACTCGTCCACACAGCCACAAATCTACAAACAAAAATCTTAACATTATAGTAATTGAAATAGATGGGATGCATGAAAAAAATTAAAAAGCTCTCTTAATTAAGGTGATTTCACAGAAATAATTTCTTTGCAAGCACATATCCTTGAACATGAATCTGTTCAGGTTGGAGTCTTAATCCACGAATACACTTACAATCCGTTGTCATGAATTCTCCTTCACAACACACACACAGACACGCAATTCTTTACAAAAATAGATAAATAAATGACATAATGTAATCATCATCATCTTCATCATACAAAACAACAGCAGTGTCAGTGCTCTCATTCATGACGTACTATCTATCAAAATTCTTCAGAATCCATGCAATGATACAAGAAGCAACAAAACAATAATAATAAATTATCGAACACTCGCAGTAATGATAATTAATAACCATACTATACTATTCATAATAATAATTAATAATAACCAATCAACATGAATTAAAAAAGCAAAAGTGGAACAACACGTACAATTATGGAAATCACTGCGCCACCAGTGGTAAGGAAAACGCTCTGTTCATTATGATTGCTGATAACATAACCAGTAAAAAAGCCATGTTAGTGAATACAAAAATTTTCTTGAAATAGCAGTATAGCATTAATCTGAATAGTACTAGTGAATGAAAAGAGTGAGATGAGGGGAGAGGAGATGATGGGGGTTGAAGAGACAAGAGAGAGAGTTGAGGCTGTAGGGGCGGTAAAGTGATATTCATGTTACATTGATTATCATTGATTACCTAAACAATTACCTGAAAACCGCAGGAAGTGTCAGCCTGAACAGCTCCTTCTCTATATGCGGTAAAATAATTTACTCATATATTTCACTGCTAAATTCTCTAACATAAATGTACATTGTGCAAAGCCTCGGGACTATCAATGATATTCAGTAATAGATACGGGACCCATCCCACCCACAAAGTATACTACTGACATTGGAAATTCGTAACAAAATTCCTTACTGACGACCGCCATTGTAACCGACGATGATAAATCAAATTAAATAGATAAGATTTAATAGAGAAACCAAAAGATACAGCATATGCAATCGAATACTCATATTCCAAAAGGCAGAGATGAGTTATTTACAGTAACTTAAAGAAATGAAATACAGGAAAAAACGACCAATATTTAAATTCTTTAAATAATACAGTAGTTGTTTTCAATGGACAATCCACTTAAAAGGTTCTTAAAGAAAATATCTTATCATAAAAAACCCCTTTGTTTCAATAACATGCATCCTACACCACAACACACACACACACACACACACACAGAGAGAGATGGAGAGAGAGAGGAATAGACGACGAGAGGGAGACGAAGCTGCGACGGCAACGGAGAACCCATGGAGAGGCTGACGTCGACGATCCCGACCCCTGCACACGACACCGACCCAACACTTACCGGCCCGGCAGGACCGACGCGCGTCGGACGAGACGGAGGGGGAGAGAGACGAAGACGAGACTTTCACCCGTTCCTGGGGGCAAAATAAGCGGAGTAGTACTGGCATCTTACTTCGCCCGGGGGAGCTGTCCTTCCATCAGAAGGGAGCAAGCTTCGCTCGGAGTGTCAGCAACTATCGATGTTATGTTTCCGCTCACTCCTTTGTTACAAGGGCCAGTTTTGTCTCTCGGCCCCTTCCCGATCAAGGACAGTGCGTACGTGCCACGCGCTAAGAGTTAGCGAAACTCACTCGATTTTGGCGTTTTTTTTTCCATGGTTGTCTCGACCACATGAGACAGGATCCCCTGCCAGCCACGGTTGAGGCTGGCCCGGAATATGTGCAGTAAGGCATGCAATATTGGGACCCCATTTCTAGCCCCTTCCTCATGATGTGGAGGTTGAGCAGTGCTGTCTAAAAAGGGCGACAGTCACTCAGACATGTTGCACAAGCTCAAACGCTGCCTCAAATTATCTGGATAAAAGCTTCAAAGTTGATAAGCCACCTCCAAGTCACCTGCCACGTCGCCACTGCCTGTTGCCGCAGGACTTGAGGATGAAGGTCCCAGTGATGGGTTGTTAAGTCGAGGCTTGTGCTGTGAATTTGGGGTTCAGTTGAAGGAGTAGTGATCGCTAAACGTCGTCAGCCCCTGACTCTTCCATATCTGTGTGATCCAGTAAAAAGGCCAGTGCCTCAATAGGACGGCACGTGATTGAGATCCAAAGTTGCCGGGTTTGTAACAGGCCAGGACTTTGCCCTCTAACCGGGAGTATACCGGCAGTATTAAACTGGGACCCCAGATCAGAATATGCCCCCGTTTATATGTAGCCGGGGGCCATACATGTAATACCCGGGGTATGGTAGGGGTTTACTAATAGTTTGGCCTTGGGCTAGTGGATATATTTCTCGGCCATTTTATCCCCCCCCCCCCCACCACCACCATTTTTTTTTCCCTCCTGAAATTACATGATATTTGAAGGGGTGCCAAGTTTTACAACCTTTTAGATGAAGGTATGGAACTGCGGAAAAATATTTTTACACAATATGTATTCAAATGGGCTTTCTATTTCAAAAGTGGAAGGAAAACGTTTCACGTTCAAAAGCAATTAGTATACTTTGTTGCTTGGATGAAACTATTGTTTGCAATGAAAATTTTCCATATAAACAACTGCTGTAATTGATATTATTGTGAACATGAAGTTTGTTTCCTAGAATGATGTATCATTGCTCTCTGTGTACTCTGATTGCTTTTGATGAATTGTGCTTTGTTTATTATGAGTTGCGGGAAATCGAAAGAGAGACGTAGTGGCACCTCCCACGAGGGGAATTACGGGTTCTTATGCAAGGCGGGAATGGCGATGGTTCTATTCTATATTTGGAATGCACAAAGTAGAAATGACTTCCTAAAACAAGTGTGTGTTCTTAACAAACTATATTGGTGCATCTCAGTGTGTGTCTAATAAATATTTGTTCCCACTCCGTGGGAGGCACTGTTCTCCGTGCATCCAGAATCGGCCTCTTCTCCATAGTGAGGGACCACCACACCAATAGATTCAACGCCTGCCTCTGCTAGCTATCCGTCGGTTCCGACGGGAATCTCCATCGACATGTCCAAACGTTACCATAGAATGTATATAAATCTTAGGAACTGAGTAAGTTACGGCAAGTAAAGAAAGTATGTACATTCAAGATAATATTCAAAAAATGCACACGCACAGACACACACGGGAAAAACCAACATACATGCACACACGCGCACAGACACACACACACACACACACACACTCACTACACCACACACACACCTCAGAAGGAAACACGAAAAGTAATGAATCTTTGACATGGACGACCACAGGTAGACATAAAATCTTGCAGTAACCTCATGTATGGGATATAAATACCCAGCGCTCATGCAGGTTACTACCGTCCAACTGTGTCACCACACCACACACACACACACCACACACACACCATTCCGTTTCCTTAGTGAAAGGCATTACAAAGATCTGTCTGTAGTGGCGCATTATATTTATAATTCTTGTAGTACATAAACAGCTATCTACCGATCTATCTATCTGTTCTCCATGTACGATATGTCAGGGGCATTGCCCTTCCCCTTGACTACTCGGTACCATGTAAAACCCAGTACTACCTTCCGCATGTGAACGTCTCCCCAACGATGGACCAGGCGGGAGGAGAAACCTTTCCCAATTGCTGTGATGGCGAAGAAATAGCGGATGACCAAATGGCAGCGGGCGAGCTCTTATCCTTGGCTGGAAGTCCTCTTGGGAGACGGAAAATTCCGAAAAGAGAAGGAGGAAAGAAAAAACCTGCACCTGCCGAGGCCGTCCTACACGTCGGCATGTATCTGCCCCCCTGTTGGGACTGTTAAATTTAAGCGTCTCGGTAGGACGCCCCCGTAGAGAGTGGGGAGAAAGGGACTGCCCAATCTCCTTTTCACCAACAACAAAAAAAAAAAAGTCTCCTCTTTGCTCACGCGTCCGGAACCGTCGAGGTAGCCTTCAACACCCTGCTTTCCTAAGGGTGGCCCCTTGTAGCGATGGAGAGGAAAGGAATTCAAAGGCGGGTAGTGCGGTTTTGATCGGGGACCAGGCACGAGGATTTTGCGCTGCTGGACAAGCTGCCCCGTGGTCTACTCCACGGGACTCTGGACAACGCAATGGCGGCTCGCCCTGTGGGGTTGGGGATGGTCGTCCGCCGTTTTAGGACTTCGTGGCAGAAGATAATTGCGGCGCCCATATCCCCCACAGGTGTCAGTGCAGACCTTTTTCGGGACAGGCCACGGCTCATCCTCGCAACATGGGGTAAACCAATGAATAAAGGTCGCGACAACAAGGAAAGAAAAGGATTAGGTACAACCGACTTGGGAAATCCAGATATGATATACACGTAAAATAGAAATGGCTAACCACAGAGTAGCGAGAACTCTAATATACCAGGGGGAGTGGGGTGGACAATGAATAAAGGATCCCTACTCTAAACAAATGCCTTAGCCTCGCCCTAGTACCTAGTAGGAAAACCGCCCCGACCTACTTGCGGTCATCCAAACACCCTCGCGGTTTCGTCGCGAGTAATAAAAGGAAAAAAAAAATGAAACGGGAAAAAAACACTATGGGGGTGCCTGGGAAATGATTCGAACCCCTTTTAGCACAGAGGGGAGACAGGGAGGACCTGAAACAGTTGCGCCAACGCTACCGCAAAATACAAAAAAAAGGCCTATTAGGACAACACAGCACTGGCAATCAAAGTGACATCTCCACGGACTGCTTTTGCTCTCGCTCTGCGCAGAGCATGGACCTCCTAGACCATCTCAAAAACACCCTCTTCCAACAAGCTGACAAAGTACAAAAGAACAACGTGGGATGCCACCCCCAGCTCAAGCAATGGCACATGCTGGACCTATGTTGATTGTCCGGCAGAGGGACAAAAGGTGATGTTTCCCATTACCACCGCTTGCATGAGAGGGCCGTTGTTGGTGGGGTACCCATCGCTGGTTGCCGGCAGCAGCAAGATGAACATCTGACTTGCACGAAGCTCCAACCCGCCAGGCAGGGAAAGAAGAGGAAGCAGAAACCCCTAAGGAAGTCCTGATACATCGACCGCCCCCCCTCCCTAACACCCAGGACGTGCTCCCCTTGCAGCAGCAAATCCAAGCAAGCCTCTCAAGGGGAACGAATTTCCTGATCGACTGATGTAGGACGAGGTATGGAGCACCTTTTGAGTGACCCCCCCCCGGTGTTACCCACCCCCCCCAGCCCCAGACCCCACCCCGCAGCCCCACCCCCCCCACACCCCCCCCGCCCCCCCCCCCCCCCTTGTACAGATCGGGAGCCACAAAGACTGCTTTGACGAGAACGACTCATCTGGAATCTCCTAGCTCCTGAACACACCTGCATAACCGGGCCATCAGGATCACATTGTTCGATAAAGACTGCCAGAGGAAGAAGGGTCAGTTCTTGGCAAAACCAGGCTACTCGTTACAGAAGAGGCTTTTGTGTATGAGATGAGACACCTGGTGGGAAAGTCTCCGAAGAGCTTCGTCCGTGCTGAATGCTCACCGACATGAAGACCTTCCGTGATGGTGCCGAGCTCTTGTTTGGGCCGAAGAGTCAAAGGATCAACCCCTGTCTGAGCTTGGACCAGACCACACTCCTGACAGAACACGAAAGGACATTTCCTTGCCTGCTGGGCCCCGAGCCCCTCCCCCCTTCCCAACCACCCTTCTCATGTCCAGGGGATCGTTCCGTAAACAGACGAGAGGTAATTGCAGCCCCCCTCACACAGCTACCAGTCAATGACCTCTCTAGCTGCCCCTCCCACCCCAAGGCACGTCCCCCCGGAAGGCCCTTGAAAAGGCTTGACAACGTTAGCGGAAAAATCCACCAGGAGCGGAATGGAATCAGGTTGACATTACAAGTATGGATGCGGGTGAGGTGCTGACAGGACAAATGACCTCCTGTTCCAGTCTATCTGGTGGAGAGAAGGGGAGGTCCCCCCAGGTTTTCAAAGATGTTCAATCTGTCCACATTTACAAACGGCCAAGGGAGAGGACAAAACAATCTGTGATAACACGTGGAATCTCTTCCTCTGGCATCGCCGGCAGGATCTTCCACCACATCATACTGAAAAGACTGGTTTGGCACCCATGTCTCCAACACAGGTCATCCCTGAAGCACAGTGCGGCTTCGCTCAGGCCAGGGGAACATTGACATGTGTTTTGCCGTACCTCAGATGCAGGGAGAAGTGCCGTGAGCAGAACAAAGAGGCTCCCACATGATCTTTGTAGACCTGCCTAAGGCTTTCTACACAGTGACATGAACCGTCGTGGTCCTGTGGAAGATCTCCCTAAAGTTCGGCTGGGAAGAGAGCCTCATCCAGCTGATTGCGATCATTCCACGATGGCATGCAGGCGGAGGAGTTACAGGGGGAAAATTACTGACATCCTGTCTGACTCCCCATTCCCTGTGGGTTAAATTGAGGGTGAAGCCAGGGCTGGCGTCCCACGGCACCACACTGTTCTCCATCCTCTTCTCTGCCATGCTGATTGACGCCTTCAAAGATCGTGACCCGGGGCATCGCGGCCATCTGGCATATACATTCCAGTTTCGCACAGATGGCAACTCAACTTGCGGTTTACTCCATGCCAGGTCCCAGGTTGTTTGAGGCACTGTTGAGAGAGTTCATCTACGCCTGATTGACTGCGCGCTTGCCTTGTACACACCCAATGAGACATGCAGTTCATTATGAACACAGGTCTGAACCTCCTGCAAGGTGGCTTTGGACCCTCACCATCAGCCTCAGCAAGACCGAGTCCATGGTACAACAGCTAGTCACAGGAATGCAGTGCTCCCCCCAACACAATGAAGATCGGTTAACACATAGATCATGTCAGTCGACAAAGGTTTTGTACCTGGGCAGCACCGATGCCGCAACGGAGCCCTTGATGCAGAAGTGACGCAGCGCATCGCAAGAGCCAGCTCCGCTTCGGCAGACAGACTCAACAAACGGCTGTTGAAACAACAAAGCATAAGGGTCAGCAATAAATCAAAACCTCAGAGCTGATTTTGTCTGACACCCCTTGTTGTACTGCTGTTTGAAAACATGGACGACGAATCGCCGTCCGTCCACATTCAAAACAACTTGAGCAGTTTCACCACAGATGCCTACGAAAGATCCTCGGCATAAAGTGGCAAGAGAGGGTTCCAACTTCAGGTCCTAGAGAGGAGCGGCCTCCTGCCCAGCATCGACGAACAGCCTGCTGCTGATCCCGTGCCAGCTTACGCTGGCCAGGACCCGTATCGCATGACAAGACAACAGGAATACCGAAGATGCTTTTGTATGGCCAGCTGAAGGAAGGAAGGAAAGGCCCACCGTGGAACTTGGAAGCCCCTGGCAAGCGCTTCAAGGACACTTGAAGTACAAACCTCAAAGGCCTGATACATAGACATCCGCTTCCGGGGAAATGATGCCCTCTTGACCCCGCTCTCGCTGGAGGATGCTGTGGCTCTAGTGGCATCTAACAGGACGTTTGAAACAAGAGAACACTGGCCATTAGGGAGAAAGTGTGAAGCGAAGGAAGCCAGGGCTCAACCTTCTGGAGAAACATTTTCCTTACAACTCCTGTGGGAAGTTGCTGCGGCATCCAGATCGGCTCTTCTCCCATATGAGGGACACATACGACAAGATAAACTGCCTGCCTCTCATCCGTCGGTTCGACGGGGGAAGACTCCATCATACTTACATACATACATTCATACATAATTTCTCTATGTGTGTTTAGATGACAATATAACATACCACCACACAACCACACTGACAAAACACACTCTGCCTGGTCACCCCTCCCACTCCCTCCACACACAGATAAGGCATCCCAAAATGTGTCAGTGTGCTTGTTGTATATGTTTTGTGTGTGAATGGGTTGGTTGTCTCATTTCAACATGCATTAGTTTTTAATGCTACAATATAAAAACACGGTTGTTTTTTTTTAATTAGAAAATTATTTACCCTTATATCTTCTTCTTCGCTGGCCAGGACATGTTGTCCGCAAGACAGACAAACAGGGATTACGAAGATGCTTTGGATGGCCAAGCTGAAGGAAGGCACCGTGAACTGGGAAGACCGAAATCTTGAAATATAACCTGCGCGCACGAGGGGTAAGGGGGCGCTAGTGTGGAAGCAGAAACTGAGTTAACGGCACCACCAAGACAGGCCCGATAAACCCCTCATCTCGGGCACCCGGAGAGGCCGCCCCCTCTGTATTCCAGTGCTGGACACCCCGGGGTACTATGGACTAAGGGGCGCGGCGGACCCGCCTTCACAGAACACGGAAATAGACGCCATGTTTTCTGTCTCCCGTTCTGCTTCGGTCCCCAGCTCAACATCTGTGGTGACTGACCTGGGCGTGGATATCGACCTGGACTCCCCGTCCCAGGATTCGACCACTTTTGGTTGACCACAGAGGATGCCAAGAGTAGGAGACCGGCCGGCCCCAGGCCATAACCGTGTGTATCTTTTGTTGTCTAAATAGTGCTGGTTTAGGAAGCAAACTACTGATGTAGATGGCTTGATTAAACAATAAATTTGATAAGTAGCTTTAACAGAAACGTTTGTTGATTCCATAACTTCGATATCTCTAAACACTTTTCAGAAATTTTAGAAGAAATTTGTATGTCCTGCAGTGTAAAAGCTATCGCAAGGGTAGGTCCGGGTGGTATTTTAGAATGGTTAAAAAAATCATAGAAAACTCTGTGCAAGAAATTACTGTTTATTGCTGCAACGTCTTGTTAACTGAAACTGGCAACAGAATCTTTTTCGGAGGTGATAGGGATGTTATATATCTTAGCTACTTATGTGCCTCACCAGGTAGTCCTTTCTATGACCAGACCCAAAGTAACTGTCATATTGCAGATATTGACATATGTTTGAATGAAACTCACAAAATTTATCATGATGTGTTTCCTGATTCTTAATGGTGTGATTTAATGCACGATCATCTGATTTTTCAAGTCAATGTAAACTTTCTCCAGAACAGCGAAAATGAAACAGATATTCTTCACCAAGAGTCTCTATGGAATCAAGTCGGAGATCTTGGGACAAGCAAGGTAAACAGTTTTTGGAAGACAACTCCTTGAAACTGTGGCCTTTGCTATGACTATATATTGAATGGTTCTGTTCCATGGGACAGGGAGGGGAAAGTTCACGTATCTGTCTAAACATGGTCATAGTGTTGTTGATTATTTTTTGACTGTTGATTTCTCCTGTATGGTTGATAGTATAATAGTGGGTGAAAAAATAGATTCAGACCACAGTGCCTGTTAGATGTATAGCAAATGCCAAACCAGTACTGACCAAACGTACAAGACCAACACGAGAAAGCTGAAAGGATTGTGTGGCAAACTGACAAAGTAGAATTGTTTAAAGAGGGCAGTTGCATCACAAACATTTCGAAATGGGAATGTTGATGCAAAAAGCCTATAGATACTGATCCGGATTATTCTTGGAAGATGCAAATTGTATGAAAAAATATTTGCTTAATAATGCGAAAGAAAGAAATAATAAATCGAAATGGTTTGACAAAGAATGTTCCTCAAAGAAAAAAGGGGGTAAAGAGGATATTTGAGACGTTTCAATAAATCAAAGAAAAAAGGAGTCCTACAGCGAATGCTCGCAAACAACGTAAAGTTTACAAAGCTTTGACTGAAAGCAAGAAAGAGAAGACAAAAGATCGACAGTAGAAACACTTCTCAACTCTGTACATGTCTCGAAAGAGATTTTGGAAGGACGTCAAGAACATAGGAAAAAGTAGAACATCTTCAGTAGCATAAGTAATAGCGATTGGGTCTCTCACTTTGATAAGTGTGTTTAATGAGAACATTATAGAGAAAACTGTGATTTAATTGACATGGCATAATACTAGAGAAAATAGTAACGACATACTGGATAGTGATAAGAAAAGCAATCAGGGGCTGCTGAAAAGTAGAAAGGCAACAGGACCTGACAGTATATTAGCAAGAATGTTGAAAGTAGCTGGACCAGAAATCATACATTACTTGAAGTTTCTTTAACAAGCTCTTTGTTGAGGGGTTCTTCCCAGGGATTGGACCAGTGAATAATTGTACCGTTACACAAAAAAAGGGTGATTTCAAAAGTCCAGACAACTACCGAGGCATATCACTACTTAAGTGTTGTGGGTAAAGTGTTTACCAATAATTATGAAATGATAGGCTGTATCTCTGGGTGAATACAGTTCTCTGTTGTTATCGAAGCTTTCGTAAGAGACGTTCGCAATAGATCACATTTTCACACTTCATGCTGGCATTGAAAAACACTTCTCTAAAAACAAAAAATTATATGTAGCTTTCATTGACTTCAGAAAGGCATATGACACTGTAAACAGACACATACTAGTAACAGTGCCTATGAAATCGGGTATAAGTGGGAAAATGTTACATATTATTCAAGCAATGTACGAAACAGTACAGTCATGTGTGTTGAGTGGGAGTGGGTTTTCAGACTACTTTTTCTGTCTGCAAGGTTTAAAACAAGGTTGTATTATGAGCCCAACACTATTCAACATTCTAGTAAATGAATTGGCAAATGAAATAACTATGAAAGGTAAACATGGATTGTCCCTCAGCTCAGCGGAGATTGACTTATTTTTTACTACTTTTCGCCGATGACCTCACACTCATATCCACAACAATGACTGGCTTGCAAAACCAACTAATCAATCTTCAAGAATCTGGACAAATCTAAGGTGTTAGTGTTTAGGAAGGATGGGTTTTTAGGACTGAGGGGGAAATGGTATTTAGATGGTAAAAAATTGAAATAGTTAATACATACAAATACTTAGGACTAACTTTTTCAACACGACACAGTTGGACGGCAGCACTGGAAGATCTTACAGTCAGAGCAGATTGCAATTCAGATGATGTATTTTTTAAACTGTTTGATACGCAGGTTGTTCCGGTTTTGTTGTACGGAGCAGAAATTTGGGGATTTGACATATACGAACAAGTAGAAAGGACTCAGCTCTATGCTTGTAAACGTCTGCTGCATGTCACAGATAAGACTCCTAACGATATGGTATACGGGGAACTGGGCAGGTATCCATTATGGATTAATTCAGTCATTAAATGTATAAGATAGAGAAAAAAAAAGAAGGAAAAAATCCACTGATAGGTACATAAATATATATGTATGCACTCAAGGCTTGACAAGCATGTTGGGTTATGCTGCTGTCAGGCATCTGCCCAGCAGATGTGGTGTAGCGTATATGGATTTGTCCGAATGTAGTGACGCCTCCTTGAGAAACTGAAACTGAAACAGAAACTCTTGTCACATGTGTGCTGCATGTGAGTACAAGCCAAAGTACTTATTACTCCAAACATACCATTCATATTGTGTTCTGTATTACATTGCAGATAGACAGAGAGAGGGTGAGGGCACACACTGACTGACTGACTGAAACCATTTATTGTCAGATTAACTGTTTGTTGTACTGACATTTTCGCAACCATTTGAATAAAATATTAACTGAGCAACACAAGGAAATTCTGATTTGAGGAAGGTATGATTTAAAAAAAACAAACAAACAAACAAAAACCAACAAAAAAACACAAAAAAACCAACAAAACAAACATATTTAACAAATCAAGGTACCAAATTTCATTTATATCATTATCTCCAAAAAATATTCTAACGCACCCACATACTCACATACGTTTCTCCCCCACCCTCTCTCTACATACATCCATGCATGCACACAAACGCCCATTATAATTCCCCTACCTCATTCCCCTGCCCACTCACTCACGTACATACACACACGCGCGCACACACACACACACACACACACACACACACACACACACACACACACACACACACTCACACTGTCTCTCACTCTTTCTCATCAAATTAAGGTTTCGTAATGTAATCAAGACGACATATTACATGTTAGGGTCGAACAGTTCCACTAATTAGAATAATGGGAACTTTGCTCTACAAGTAAATCTGACGCTATCACCCAAAACGAAACACTACTTTGGATTAAATAAAACAGAGGGGAACCTCTGCAGCAGAAGGGGGATGAAACAAATTAGAAAAACCGACCAATTGGATGGCTTTTAATTAGGTCAACTGCGGTTTTTGTCAGAGACCAACCATTTTCTTTGCTTGGGTGAAAAACGCTGGACATGGCTAATGGAAGATTAAAGGATGTAATCATATCATGAAGGGGTTTGAAATGTAAATGTGTATCTGGACTTTCGAGCAAAAAATGTGGGATGTCAAGGGTCTTACCACAAATACATAGTGGTGACGGTTTCAAAAATCTGCATAACCATGCATTAGTTCTTAGCCTGTGTGTCAAGTTTCTTGTGGAAATTGATCCTGGGGGGTTAGTGCCTTTTCTTGCTGGAAGAGAGAGATCCCACCAGAGCTTCTTTTTTGAGTATTCTAAGAACTGTTTCTGTCTCAAATTCCAGATATATGTTGAAAGAATAGTACAGGCTTCAGAAACAGAAATAGGAATATTGTGATTGATTGAAACTGAATTGTTCGATGCCGCTTCCTTGGCACAAAAATCGGCCATTTCGTTGCCACGAAGATTAGAATGTCCAGGAACCCACAAGAGTGAAATGTCGCATAATTAACTGGTGGATTAAATACAAAATTTCGTACATAATATCTGCTCGTTCAGATGAAGATTGATTATTTAAAGCCATCAATGCTGATTTTGAATCAGATAGTATAAGGATTTTTGCAGGCACAAGAGGCATATCACTAAAAAAAAGGTGAAAGCCATCAGAACTGCAAACAATTCAGCAGTAAAAATTGAACAACCTTTAGTTAAGTGGAATCTCTTTTTAATGTTAAGCTCGGGGATTACAAAAGCGGCTCCAACTTCAGAGTTACTACTAATTGATCCATGTGTGAAAACACGGAGGTAATATTTGAAACGTGTATTAATTAGTTCTTTGGCCCGAGAGACAATAATGAGTGGACTGTCACTCTTTTTTCGCAATCTGGGAAAGAGGCAGACTGCAACTCTCAAAAACTGACTTAGTAAAATCGAACAAGGACGTGTATACAGCTTTGTTACGAATTTCTCTACAGATGTATGTTGCTTCATCAATTTCAGAGACAACCGAATTTGGAACAGCTCTAGCCCTTACCATGTAGTTACAGGCACATAATTTCCTGTGTTCAGGTAATGGCAAAACACCAGCTTCTTCGTATGTTTTGTCGATTGAAGCCCATCGCGGTAACCCAAGTGCAATCTTAAAAGCTAAGGAATCAATACTTGTCAGTTTATGAAGATCAGAGTTTGAAGCAGTGAAATAGATTTCCTGACCATATGATGTAATTGAGCGGACTAGTCCCATTGCAGCATTGATCAGATTATTGCCACAATTTTTAACAGGGATTCCAGAAAGCACACGTAATAGAGCTATTTTCTTCCTCGCTTTCTCAATAAGGTAGTTTATATGCTTAGTCAAAAAAAGTTTATAATGGAAGATAACACCGAGAAATTTCACCTGTTTATTCGGATATATGATAGTGTCATTTACCTGTATTTTAATAGCATCCCTGCCTTCAAATTCAATCAACTTTTTAGTAAATATGACGAAAACAGTCTTTTCAGCAGACAGGAGAAAACCACTTTCTTTCATATATTCCACAATGTTGTCGATGGCATCTTGAAAATGCTTAATAATTTTATTTCGTTTTAGTGTATTTTTTGTAATATTACAGTTTACATTCTTCCAGAGAGCTATGTCATCTGCATAAGCTACTAATGTGGCACCATTTGTGTTGATATTTTTCATATCATAAAGCATTAGTGAAAACAGAGTGGGAGAAATCACACTTCCCTGGGGAACACCCATATTGACGGACCTTGATCTGGATAATATACCCCCTAATCTCACCTGGAATGTCCTCTGGGATAAGAATGACTTAAGAAATTTAAGAAATCGACCTCCCAACCCTACTGTATTTGCTTTATGAATCAATTTATAGTGCCACACAGAGTCATAGGCTCTATGAATGTCAAAGAAAGCTGCGACCGTGGAGTGACGCTTTGCGAGTGCCTTCTTAACATGAGAAGTTAGATGGACGACATGATCAGTAACACCCCTACCTCTTCTAAAACCAGCCTGGAAAGTAGGTAAAATTCCTTTCTTCTCCAGAAAGTGTTCTAATCTAGTTTTCAAAATTCTCTCAAAAACCTTCCCAAGATGGGGAGTTAACGAAACAGGTCGGTAACTGGAACGGCTAGATTTAGGTTTTCCTTGTTTGTGAATAGGTACTATGGTTGCTTTCTTCCAATCAGTTGGAAGGATACCAGAATTCCAGCAAATCTGAAAAAAATCTAAATTTCTCTCCACAGTTTTGAAGAGGCAGTTGGGTTGCTAGTACAGTCGTTAATCAGATTTGTGTAGTACATCTTTTTGGCAGCAGCCACTGTTTTATTACTAAAACTATTAGCCTGTTTATACTTGTTGTGCAGTTCTGATACTCTGTCTTTGGATTCGATTTTTCGATACCTATGCCAGTTTTTGAAAGCCTCTGTTTTCTTATTGACTGCTATTTCACATGAGCTGTTCCACCAAGGATTACCAGACCGTTTTGGATTGGCTATATACTTTACTTTTGGAATTGAACCATCAGCAGCCTTCAGAATAACATTCCTTAGAGACCGATAACAAATTTCTAAATCTTCTTGTGATGTAACATCAGTGTTGAAATTTAGATCAGCAGAGTAATAAGCCAGCATATTACCAAACAGATCCCAGTTTGCTTTCTTTTCATTATATTTCAACCCCATATTATCTTTAATTATGATCTCATGTTTTACAGATAATACCATTTCAACTGGAAGGTGGTCACTCCCCAGTGGTGTTTTGAGAACTTGCCATTCACAGTATGGATTTATATCAGTCAACACCAAAGAGATGTCTATTGAAGAATTTTTTTGATCTGCCCGATCAGCGATTCTTGTTATTGAACCATCATTTAATATAGTTAAGTTAGAATTACCTATGGTATTCGCTAGATATTCATTGTTGGTTGTGAATTCGCAATTTTTGTCCGACCACAAGGCATGGTGCGCATTAAAATCCCCTAGAATTATCCAGCTATGGGATAAATCTAAATCCATTAACCAGTCAGCTTCACCTCTTGAAACTCCATCAGGGTAGTAACAGTTAACTACAATTAATGTTTTATCTAAAACAGAAAGCTCTATAGTTGAAGAATACAAACGTTTGTCTATACTATGACATGGTGGTTTTCTAGCTTTATATATGATTGAATCTGAAATATAGGTTGCAACTTTAACTTTTCCTTTGCGCTCTGTTTCATCAATAACTGGAGGGTAGAAGTAACCCTCTAACTTAGGGAGATTGCTTTTATAACAATTGAGGGACTGGAGGGCAATTATATGAAAGTTGTGATCTTGCAGAAAATGGATCAGATAGTCAAAATTACATTTACTTCTACAGTTCCATTGCAAAAAGCGAAATAGGCCTGCGCCACACCCATCATCATTACATCCTGCTGTCTGCATAAGTGAATAGATACATAGAATAAAGAGTATCTGTCGAATGTACTTCAGGAAAAGAAAAAATAAAGACACATTTACCTTACATACATTCATTTGGAATTCACACGGCAATTTGACAATATTGATTTCAGTTCAGAGATTGAGGACGTCATGACGCCCGTTATGTTTTTCATAATGCTGACAAACTGATAAGAAAGGTTTTCCAAAAACGTGATTATACTTCCAAGTACAAAATCAGAAGGATCGGAAATTGCAGACACTGGTGAGATTGATTCTTTTCTCTGGTTGGGGTTGGTCTTCACAAATGTTGGTTGATGTGTATTATTGACAGGGGTTTTGCAGGATGGTGTTGATTGTTCTGAACAGCTTGATGAGGGCACACACACACACACACACACACACACACCACACACACACACCACACACATCTATATCTATCTATCTATCTATCTATCTATCTATATATATATATATATATATATATATATATATATATATATATATATATAACACATGCACACATACAACCACACTGACAAAACACACTCTGACTCTGTGTGTGTGTGTGTGTGTGTGTGTGTGTGTGTGTGTGTGTGTGTGTACTATAATTATCGCTCAAGCATGTGAAGACTGGATCCGGCGTTCTCTGCGGAAGAAACCTTCAGAGTGCTGAGGGCAGGATGAGGCACATAGAACATCCTGGTCATCCACTGCATCCGTTTCCATCTCCAGTCGTCTTGACCTCGTCTTGCCACTGGATACAGACGGTCTCGGACAAGAGAGTGAGGTCGACGGTGCGCAACTCCTCCTCATTATAAACAAAGTCATCGCGCAAGTCATCAGTCATCCTTCATCCCATACCAGCATTTTCCCCAAGCCCTGTGGCGACAGGCGAGCGACGAAGCGACAGGTGTGGGTACACTGGCAGTCGTAGCTGAGGACCTGCACACAGGCGGCTCAGGCCATGGGGTCGTTTTTCACCGACTGGAGCAGCGGTGGAGATCGGCAGCCCCCTGAGCGACTGAGCAGCCCTCTTCAGGACAGCACTGCTCACCTCCATGGCATGAGGAAGGGGCTAGAAAAGGTTCCCTAAACATTGCCTGCTCCACACCACCCTAGTCAGCATACCGCGGCTGACGGGGACCCTACTCAAGCGGTCGACACACAAAGGAAAGAAAGAAAAAAACAAGGAGCACCCCATTGACCATTGCCACATGGAACGTGCGTACGCTTCTGGACAGAGGCGACTTAGCCAGACCACAGAGACGCACAGCACACATTGCGAGTGAATTAGCCAGGCACAACATCGACATCGCTGCCTTAAGTGAGACCAGACTGGCAGAAGAAGGCGAACTCTGTGAGCGAGACGCAGGCTACACCTTCTTTTGGAGTGGTCGCGGACCTGAAGAGAGACGTGAGGCTGGAGTTGACTTTGCAGTGAAGACAACCCTCGTTGGCAAGCTGGCTGGTCCCCCGAAAGGGGTGAACGATCGCCTGATGACGATGAAACTCCCTATATGCAACGGGAAGAAGTTTACCACCATTGTCAGCGCCTACGCGCCCACCATGACCAACCCGGATGAGATCAAGGACAAGTTCTACGAGGACCTGAACGCTGTCATCACCACTGTTCCCAACGCAGACAAGCTCATCATTCTTGGTGACTTGAACGCGAGAGTTGTTTGTGACAGCACCTCCTGGGAAGGCGTGATTGGGAATTATGGGGTTGGTAACTGTATCAGCAATGGCCACCTACTTCTCCAGACATGTGCCGAGCACGACCTTCTTATCACAAACACCGTCTTCTGCCGTTCTACCCGTAACAGGACGTCATGGATGCATCCTCGCTCTGGGCATTGGCATCTCTTCGACTTTGTCATCGTCAGGAAGAGGGACAGGCAGGACGTACGAGTCACGAGGGCCATGTGCGGCGCCGAGTGCTGGACAGACCACTGCCTTATCGTCTCCAAGCTCAGCCTCCACATCCAGCCAAAGAGACGGCCTCAGGGCATGAAAGCACTCAAAACGCCTGAATGTCAACAAGCTGGAGCTAGGCAACATCAAGCAGAGCTTTGCTGACACCCTGGAGGAACGCCTTGAGTCCATCGTGCTGGACAACCAGAATGTGGAGGCAGCATGGGGCGCACTGCATGAGACGGTGTACAACACTGTCATGGAGTGTCTGGGGCCTTCTGTCAGGAAGCACAAAGACTGGTTTGATGATAACTGCACTGAGATCAAGCAGCTGCTAGAAGACAAACGCCAAGCCTACAGAGCCCACATTGAAGATCCCAAGTCACAGTCAAAGAAAGACATACTGAAGAGCGCACGGAGCACCATCCAGC
Source organism: Babylonia areolata (assembly GCF_041734735.1). Lineage (NCBI taxonomy): Eukaryota > Metazoa > Mollusca > Gastropoda > Neogastropoda > Buccinidae > Babylonia > Babylonia areolata. Next base: position 23,749,846 of record NC_134882.1, on the reverse strand, counting down.
TGAAGCTGCGGCAGATGCAGGATTCCTGGTTGAGCAACAAAGCTGATGAGATCCAGGACTTTGCAGAGAGGAACGACATGAAGAACTTCTATAACGGCCTGAAAGAAGTCTACGGTCCCACCACCTCCGGATCTGCTCCACACCTCAGTGCTGATGGTTCTACCCTGATCACTGACAAGGACGGGATCCTTGAGAGATGGGCTGAACACTTTGACAACGTACTGAATCGCCCCTCCCCCATCAATGATGAAGCCATCGACCGACTCCCCCAGGTGCCAGTCAGTGAGTCGTTGGATGCCATTCCAACTTTGGAGGAGACCCAGAAAGCTATCCGTCTGCTATCCAATGGCAAAGCACCTGGCTCAGACTCCATTCCAGCTGAGGTCTACAAAGAAGGTGGTATGGCGCTGACTGAGAAGCTTCATCAGCTGCTCCAGCTCATCTGGCAACATGAGGCAGTTCCACAGGACTTCAAAGACGCTTCCATCATACACCTGTACAAGCGCAAAGGAAATTGTCAGGCCTGTGACAACCATCGTGGAATATCCCTGCTGTCCGTCACAGGCAAGACTCTGGCCAGAGTGCTACTCAACCGTCTCACAGCGCACCTTGAACAAGGTCTCCTACCAGAGAGCCAGTGTGGCTTCCGGAAAGAACGGAGGACTATCGACATGGTGTTTGCTGCCAGGCAGCTCCAGGAGAAGTGTCAGGAAGAGAACGCCGACCTTTACTCCACCTATGACGATCTGACCAAGGCCTTCGATACTGTTAGCAGAGATGGCCTTTGGAGAATCATGGCGAAGTACGGATGTCCCAGAAAGTTCATCACCATCATACGGCAACTACACGATGGGATGCTGGCCCGAGTTCAAGACAACAGAGAGACTTCGGAACCATTCCCTGTCTCCAACGGAGTCAAGCAAGGATGTGTTCTTGCCCCCACCCTGTTCAGTCTCATGTTTTCAGCCATGCTGACAGATGCCTTCAGAGACGCTGACGTAGGCATTGGGATCAGGTACCGCACAGATGGCTCACTCTTTAACCTCAGGAGGCTTCAAGCAAAAACCAAGGTGAGGACAGACACCGTCAACGACTTCCTGCTTGCTGATGACTGCGCTCTCAACGCTGCCTCCGAAGCTGACATCCAACACAGTTCTCTGCTGCCTGTGACAACTTTGGCCTCACAATCAGCACAAAGAAGACTGAGGTGATGCACCAGCCAGCTCCAGGAAAGCCTTACGTTGAACCAAACACCTTCATCAACGGGCAACGACTGAACGCGGTGGACAAGTTCACATACCTGGGCAGTACACTTTCTCGCACAGTTGTCATCGACGACGAGGTGAATGCCAGACTCGCCAAACCCAGCGCTGCCTTCGGCAGACTCCATGAGAACGTTTGGAACAGGAGAGGCATCACCCTGGAGACGAAGCTCAAAGTATACAAGGCCATAGTTCTCACCACACTGCTCTATGGATGTGAATCATGGACGGTCTACAAACGCCACGCCAAGAAGCTGAACCACACCACCAGCCTCAGAAAACTTCTCGGCATAAAGTGGCAAAAGAAGATCCCTGACATAGAGGTGATTACTCGTGCAAACTTGCCTAGCATCTACACCATCTTGATGCAGGCCCAGCTGTGCTGGGCAGGCCATGTAGTTCGCATGCCAAACCACCGGCTCCCCAAGAAACTGCTGTACGGCGAACTCCAACATGGCAAGCGCTCCCATGGAGGCCAAAAGAAGCGCTTCAAAGACACTTTGAAAGCTTCTCTGAAGGCCTTCAACATCAGCCACGACACATGGGAGCTGAATGCAATGGACAGACCAAAGTGGCGTTCAGCTGTCCACAAAGGCGCCAAATCCTGTGAGGCCAACAGAATTGCTGCAGCAGAGCAACGCAGACAGGCCAGGAAAAGCAGTGCCAGCAAGTCCTCGACAGCCGCCACCATCCCCTGTCCACACTGCGTCAGAACCTTCCGGGCGTGGATTGGCCTGACCAGTCATCTGCGCACCCACAGAGCCCAACCCACCCACCCCCAGGATGACTAGATGGTCCTCGTCGATCCCGACGGACGAACCACATAATTATGTTTATGCATGATATGAAATTTGCAATCACCACATTATAAACTATAGATCAGATGCATTTTATTGTGTATGGTCATACATACATACACACACATACATACATATACATGCATTTTATTGTGTATGAATTCATATATACATACATACATATATACCTTATCTTTCTCTCTATGTTTAGATGAAATATAACATGCACACATACAACCACACTGACAAAACACACTCT
>NC_134882.1:23702528-23742528 GCF_041734735.1 Babylonia areolata | reverse complement strand
AATGTAGATTTCCTCACACCAGTGGTCATCTTCATTGTACAAAGTACAGAAGTACTCAGGATACCCTCGTAAGTTGTTAAATATTCAAAATCTGCAGATTCGTCAAATTGACCTCTCGTCAGTGGCACTGGCCAACTGGTCATCTGCATTATTAAAGGTACTTTTTTTTCTGGTGTTAAGAGTCAAAATTTTATTTTTTTAAATCAAAGTGACCAGTGGTCATTGTCGCTGACCACCAGTCATCTATATTGTACAAGGTACAGTAGTACTCACGAATCACTCAGTAGGTGTTAAGTGGTCAAAATCTGCAATTTATGTCAAAGTGATACCAGCTTTAACTCACTCCATACGAACGGCGAAAGAGACGACGTTAACAGCGTTTCATCCCAATTACCACCATCAAAATATTGCAAGTGGAAGGCTCTTATACTGAAGAGGTGTTTGTTGACAAAGAATACCACAATTCTGGCGACGGAAGCTAAAGGCTGGGTCATTCAGACACCCACTGGACATCCGAGGGGTCTGTGTAGAGGAGAAGAGAGGACTGGCCGTACTGAGTGAGTTAAAGTCGTTGGTTTAACATCGAACTTTGGAGCTTCCACTCCCCAGGCGGACATCTTAACCACTAAGCCATGTGTGTCTGTGTGATAGTGGTCATTGTTTATTCACCTTTTCAACTGTACTCAGCTGACGAGTCAGACCCGACGGAAAACGGTCAATTTATGTGTGACAAATTGCACTGCAGTTGTCATAAATATACGACAATGTGGAACAAAATGTCACAAATGTGACAAATTGTAATTTTTTTTTTAATTGCGACATTTTGTACCGTTGTGACATTTTGTACCGTGAATACGCCATTGTGACATTTTGTACTGTTTAGACATGTTATACCGCAACTCAAACTAGGAGGCAAAATTGCACTGGCTCTTAGCGCTGCAGCCTTGTGGGCTAGTTGGCCTTTGGGAACCATCCCAACGCCGACTGTCCTAAAACCCTCTTAGCCGAGAGAGTGGGGATGTACTTGGGCAAGACACTCTCCACTATAATCAAATTCTAGCCCAAATAGTCGGAACAGCAGTTGCCTCCTCTGCCGTTCTGATGGTCATAGTCGGACACGACTGACTATCATATATATATATATATATATATATATATATATATATATACCGCAACAGATGACCACGTTCCTTTATGGGTCTTGAGTCACCTACCGCAGTCACATCCCCTTCCTAAATAGATTCCACCACCGCTGCCTCCGCACCATCTTGAGGGTCCGTTGGAATGTCTACATCACCAATGTTGAGGTGCTCAAGAAAGCCAAAATTACCACCATCGAGGCCAAATTGTGACTTCTCCAGAATGAAAGACTACCACATATCCAAGTACGGTGAACTGTACTCTGGCCACCGCAACAGAGGAGCTCGCCGGAAGCACTACAAATACATGCTGAAGAAGGCCTGCACAATCTGTGACATCAGCCCCCGCCAGTGGACTACCCAAGCCATGGACCGAAGTGCCTTGCACCACACCATCCACCAAGCAACCAGCACCTTTGAGGCAAGGCTTCAAGCCAGTCTGGAGGAGAAGAGGAAAAGGCGGAAAACAGGGAACAGAGCCCACTACGTACCCGACATTTCTCGACAGCCGCTGTGGAAGAATGCTGATCTCGAGTCGAACTCATAAGCCATCAGCGTGCTTGTCCTCGTAAAGGACTGAATGGATATGACCACATATTTCCTCTGTCTCGAAGTCAACGCCAACAACAACAACAACAGCATATTGAGCATTCGTTAACGCGCTTTATCAGTCGATTTTGAACCACGTGTATGCAGAATACATTTATCCAATTTACACTTCATAAATAACGATAATAGATAGTACTTATATGGCGCAAACTTCCCATGTAATGGGCTCCAAACGTTCTTTTCGATGATTTGCGAGCGCGCGCGCGCACACACACACATACACGCACGCACGCACGCACGCACACACACACACACACACACACACACACACACGCAGACACTGACACACACATAATAAAATATGTAGATAGATAGTAGATATATTTAGATATACGCACGCATGCACACACTGATATACAGACGCGTGGTCTTCGTGTGTTTGCCCCCCCCCCCCCCCCCCCGCCCCTTCCCTTTCCCCCCAACACCCTTCACCCCCTTCCCCACCCACTACTTTTTTCGTTCAATGTTAATATCAGTGAAAACAAAAGGAACGAACACACATGTCAAAACGTCAAATTCAAGCTGTATGATTGCTTCAGGCAAGATGGGAGATGAAGACCGAAACTGCAGCAATCCGTTCGACAATATCACGCAGGGCTCAGCAGTCACTACCCAAGTGGCCTGCGGGCTGACCATAGCTCTGTGTGGCTGGGCAGTGATGAATATGAGACGATGCACTCATCTCTTGGACGACGTCAATATTGTTGCCGTCTGCCATGCACTTGTGACTCACATGTTGCTTGCCGCAACTGTCATTGTCGGAATTTCGGTGAGACAAAGACCGTTTTCAATTTGTATTCGTAAATTTGTGTTGATGCACAGGTTCACTGATGTAGTTTTTTTTTTTTTTTTTTTTTAAATAATACTTTTTAAAAAAAACTTATTGCATAGATTCTTCTGGATGGAGAGGCATTAATGAACTACTACTGTATAAGCGTTAAAGCGATGAGCAATAGTGTAGTTAGATAGGCTATCAACGTCAAAAAAGTCAGGGACAGTGGGCTAAGTGAAAACTCAATCTGTGTCCCCTCTTCTTGTGTGTGTGTGTTAAAAATACGCCTGCTTTTGTGGATATATAGCATGTGCCGTGCATTCGGATCGGATGTGTTCTTTATCCCCATGTCGGAGTGATGTTGGGTCTGTGCTGCGTCCTGTATCTCGCTGATGCTGGGGTAGTGAGCATAGCGGTCCATGTATGCTTTTCCTCCTGCTGTGACTGCATCTCGACTTCCAGTGATTTGCAGCATGTGGTAAAGTAAATGTCAGTCTCCAGTCCCAGCCGCCAGAACGTATAACTCCATCCCGTGCCTCTGACTCTCTCATCCCCCATCGCTACTCATCCCCGCTCATCCCCCCTCCATCTGTCTCTCTCGTTTTCTCTAATCAACTAATCCTGACCTCAGATAATGAAAAACTCGATCTTGATCTTCACACACACACGCAGATGTGTATATGATATACATAGATATAGATATATAGATATATCTCCACCACATATATAATTATATATCCCACACACATAATATGTGTGTGCGTGTGTGTGTGTGAGAGAGAGAGTTGGGATGGACCAGTAAGACTAAAATTTGACTCAGTATCCAATGATACAGGTTTCATGGAAGGTTGAGACTGACGACGAGAGCACCTACAGTGATTACACCTACCTGTACATTACTGTCATGATCTGGCAAGAACACGTCGCTTATTTGCTGTTAGCTCATATCAGCGTGAGTACTCCCTCTCTCTCTCTCTCTCCACACACACACACACACACACACACACACACACACACACACTGACAGACGAACGCGCGCGCGCGCACACACACACACACACACACACACTGACAGACAAACGCACACACACACACACACACACACACACACACACTGACGATCAAACCACAACAGTTAGAACTTTTCAGTATCCCAGCGCATGTGAGCGCGCGCATACACATAACATACGCACGCACGTACCCTTCCTGGGTTTATTTTGCCAGCAACATGTTTGGAATTAGAAACTGTTTAAACCAAGACCCTTTCAAACGGTATCTATGATTCTATGACGTTTCAGTGGCGACGGAAGCAAATTTGCATTGCCGGAGGGGGGGGGGGGGGGGGGGGGGGGGGGGGGGGGGGGGGGCACAGTTTGAGGGTGAGGGTAAGGCAGACTAATTAATGTTAATTTAAAACTTACTTCGTCCACATTAATATGCACATGCTCGAACTAAAACCATTGTCATAAAAGGTGAAATTGTTTCCAACATATATTTCCTGTCAGGCAAAAATGAAGTTATGGCAGTGACATTTCTGACTACATAGACAGATAGATGGTCAGTCAGCCAGGAATAAACAGACGGACTGGACACCACGGAAAAACAAACGAATGGTCATGCCTCTTGACTTCATCGATCCTTGCTGTCCTTGCAAAAGAAGTCGTCCTTGCCAAAGAATATCTGTCCTTTTCATTTACATCAACGAACTCTCTAGCAACTGCTGCCAAGTCAAGACTGTCCACTTTCTCCTTAAAAACGTGCATGATCAAGCAGTGGTTTAACCGTTTGTGGGTCATGAAGTTCTAAGCTATGTTTTCACTCGTTTGAGTGCTGAGAAGCTCCTCTCAGCGGTGGCAGTGGTGACAGGGATGGTTAGGTACAATTTCAGCAGTGTGTCCACCTCACTCAACATTCTCCGGACTGTGCCGGACTTGCTCATTTCTGAGCACAATGCTTTGATGATGGAGTCGGCTGTTGGTGATTTTCCAATACATCTGGGACCATTCTTAATGAGTTTCTAGTCGCGAAAAGTCGATATCAGCACTGTATGTCCTACGAAGAGATTCTGGAATATGGCATTTCCCTGAAGCTGCTCGGAGAAGAACGCCTTTGGAGGCATCTTCGATCATCAGCAATAGTAACAGCACTGCAGTAATGTCTGTGTTCTCTGTTGAAAGGACTGTCAGTGAACAGTAGCGCACGAAAACAAACAAACAAACAAAAAAACGAATTAACAAGACAGAAAATACTGAGGGGGCCAAAAGATACTCTGCCTCCCCCCCCCCCCCCCCCCAAAAAAAAAAAAAAAAAAATTTCATTGGGGGGGCCAGTGCCCCACCCCCACCCCCTTTCCGACACGGCTGCTGTTTGAGAGAAACAAGATCATGGAAGCTTTTTTCTTTTCTTTTTTTTCACTGAATGGAACATTCGGTTTCTGATAGGTTCATTTCAGCGACATCTTTTACTTAAGTAAATGCGTTTATGTTATACAACAGAATATGTGTTTATTACCAAGTGTAGCGGAATCACAAGGAATATTGGGGGGGAAATAGTGGGGGATAAACGATGAATCGGAAATCATATACAAACACACCGGCAGGATTTTAGACACATTTGCATATAATATATATATATATGTGTGTGGTGTGTGTGTGTATATATATATGTGTGTGTGTGTGTGTGTGTGTATTCACGCGCTCTCTCTCTCTCTCTTTATATATATGTATGTGTGTGTGTGTGTGTATATATATATGTGTGTGTGTGTGTGTGTGTGTGTGTATTCACGCGCTCTCTCTCTCTCTCTTTCTCTCTCTCACACACACACACGCACACTCACTCACTCACACACACACACACACACACTTGATTATGCGCCACACATTGGACTGACATCACTGATGACTAGATCTACAGTTAAATGGTTGATGGTTGCACAGTTCTTTATACACATTGTATTGGTTCGAGCGACCGGGCATAGACTGCTTTAGGGAAGAAGCTACTGGCAAAGCGATTGGTTTTTTAATACTTCTGTACCGACAACCTGAGGGAAGTATCTAAAAATCCCGAAAGCAGCATGTGACTGACTGACTGATTTTGCCTTTCTGAGAAACCGCTTGTGGTGTATGTCGTCAGTCCAGATATGGCAGGTCAGACCCGATAATATTGGTGGCGGTTTTTACATTTCTGTTCAAAGCTGTAGCATCTGCTTTAAAATGTTTCCGTATCAAACAATGATACTAGGTAGGTCCGGTCGCTATGTAATGCTGTGTAACTATGGCTGAAGGACCGTATTTTTATCACTTTTCACTTCGCCCAAGCAAGCACATTACTGCATACATCGAGCTGAAAGATATTTGTGTGTGTGTGTGTAACTTCAAGTCAGTGTGAGTGAAACTGATCGCCCGAAGTGGAATATCCTTCGCTCTTCAAAACGCGGTGCGGTAAACAGGTTTGCCGACGTCTGCTTCTGGTCTGAGAGGGCTGGTGACAAAAATAGGTTACGGACATCGCTCCTTACAACCAATCGACTTAAGAGACCTATCAAATAAAAGATCACGTTCTCTACTTTACGTAGACTAAGTTTCCAGTTGATATATATTTACTCGATTTATAAAAAACGTGGCTAAAAATTTACATATTTTTCTTGACGCTCTACTGCGCTTCCAGACAAAATAAATCTTCTAGTCAAACCCACCACCGAAGAATTCATTCTTTCATCTTTAAAATGCTTTAGAAAATTATCCGAAAGCTTTTAAGGAGCAGCGTCTGTTTAAAGAAAAAGTGGAGACCTCGTATTTTTCATACCACTGATCAGCTAGATCTATTTTTCGATCTGAGGTTTCAGTGCCGGCTTCGTGGAAGTCTTGTCGCTGATCAAATAAGGGGGGGGGGGGATGGAAACCAACTTTATATTACTTATTTTAGTTAGTATATGTATGATAGGTTTCATAATTTTACTTAATATCATCGTTTTCTGTTGTGCAACAATTTTCTTTCCGACAATGAAAGAAAAGAGAGCCAAGAACTTCGTCAAAATAGGAGACGAATTTTTCGTTGGAAGTTCAATTGGTCTTGTTCAACTTTGTGATCGCACAACATACTTATTCTGTTTATTCTCTTCTTTTTTTCTATCCCCCCCCTACCCCCCTAACCCCCCCCCCCCCCCACACACACACACACACACACACAATCACGTCCCCTCACCACCACACACACCCTCTCTCCTTGTCATTTCATGGTTATAACCACTGTCTCAAGAATCATTATTAACTGTTCGCTTCATTACTGCACTGTTATCACTGGATTCAAAAGGGTGTTGATACAAATGTGTATCTGAAAACTAGATGTTAAAACCACTCAGTCAGTCAGTGTAAAAGTCTACCAGGTGTTAAAACCACCACTGGTTATTTTAACGGACAGTCTACAAGCTTCAAAACAGATAAGTAATTTTTTCTGTGATTCTGATTAATAATTTGTCATCACGTTATTGTTTAATCTTTGAATTATTAGTAAATTATTGAGAGGGCTCAAAACTCAGAATACCCAGAAAACTCAGAATAACCTTCATTTTTCTGCAAATAGAATCTGCTATGAAACAATACCCATATGCACCCTTCCACTGGCAAAGAGGAGACAACCTGACAAAAATCCCAATCCCACGGCTTTCATACAGTACCAATGGGATGAATGGCTGTTGGGTTAAACAGTCACTAACTGTATGCAGTCTGGCCTTAGGGCGACACCAGGCTGACGGACTCCACACAGATGGACATCCATTGCCCTTCCCTGATAAGAGGCTCTGTCAAGGTGACCGAATATTTTCCCTCACCACATAGAACACCCTTCTATGGATACTAAAAAAACCCTGTCTCGCGTGCACCTCGGGGATCATCTGCATAGCACGAGACATAAATTCAGATCCCCAAAACCCCAAAACAGGCGTGGCAAAAGAGGTGGGAAAAGATTGTGCTTAGGTAGCAGAATGACAAAAGCAGAGCGGCTGTCAAAGAAATTCTTTAGAATCGGCAGTTGGAATTGTTCCAGCGCAAGAATGAGAATCTCAACAATTGAGAAATTGGCATATGATTTTGACATTCTATGTCTCCAAGAGACCAGGACAAGTGCAGACAGACCAATACATTTTGAGAATTTCACAGTCTTTCAAAGGAATGAAGGAAGAGGGGTAGCAATCATACTGAACAAAAACCTAAAAAACAAAGTTTCCACCATAAATCTAGAGAAATGGTGTAGCAACTCATGTGAATTAGTGGGGGTGCGTCTTGAAAAACCTGACGGAGTTCACAAAAGCATCGTGCTCATCAATGCCTATGTTCACCCAGGAACCTGCACAACAAAAGAGGATTGGGCCTTTTTAGAGGAAATAGAGAACGAACTTGGAGACTCAGTCATTATCTGTGGAGACCTTAATGCAAGATCGAAGTTATGGGACCAGCAGAACACCAACCCACAAGGACTCGCACTTGAAGGAATGATAGGGGAAATTCTTCTTAGCCCTTTAACAACCACATCCCCAACTCGCCTTGGAACAAGACAAGGGGACAGTGACAGTGTGATCGACATCGCTCTAACATCTCCAAAATTCAGAGCAGAAATGAATGCAGAGACGCTTCCATACCAAGGCAGCGACCACCTCCCGGTAGCTTTCAGTCTACAGAAACTGTCAGATAAACCCTGTATGAAACTGCGTGATCCATTTCAGTATGAAACCAAAGAGACAACCGTCATCGAAAAATTAAGACGCAGAAGAAACAAAAGAACGGCACTGAACAGGATGCAAACTATTAAGCCCCCATGGTAGAATACCGACACAGAGAGAGCCTGGATAGAAAACATGCGGCTGTTAAACTTTGGCAAAAAGAAAAACAAAACCATCTCCGGACAAAGATATTGAAACAAAAATGAAAGAAAAAACTGAACAGTTTGAAGTCATTGCTCAAGAGGCCAAAAATGACAAGTGGAAACAGTTTTGCGAGGCACTCAGTTATGACACAACATTGACAGAGTTCTGGCAATTTTATCGTCGGAAGGAAAAACGTGCACAACAACAACCCCAGACATGTTAGACACTGACGGAACCAAGCTTAAGACAAACGAAGAAAAAGGATCTGCCTTGCTCAAACGTTTCATACAACAGAGTGATCAAAGAACTTAGATGAGAAAAAGAAATATATTGAGGAGTTAAACCAAACCCTTATGCAGACTGGACCAGATGATGACTTGACAATGGATGATCTAAACGAGGCAATAGCTAAATGCAAGAAAGAATCGGCTCCTGGCCCAGACAAAGTTCGCTACTCAGACATCAAGGAGCTATCGGAAGAAGACAGAAGCAAAGTTTTCAATCTATATCAAAACAGTTTCCACAATGGACAGGTGCCGGAGGACTGGACACACAGCTTCTTAAAACCCATACCAAAACCAGGAAAGGACCATCGTCAGGTAATCGGCTACCGGATCCTAACCATGCAAAACATTGCTGGAAAGCTCATGGAACGCATGATAGCCAGGAAACTTGCAAGGGATCTTGAACACAGGCACATTCTCCCTTCAAATCAAGGTGGTTACAGAACAGGCAAGTCCACATGGGAAAATGCAGCTGCTTTTGCATATGAGGTGTATGAAGGATTTCAAAGAAAAGAAGAAACACTAGCAGTAGCAATTGACCTTGAAGATGCCTACAATAAAGTCCAGTTTGCGCACCTCATGGAGCTGCTACTAAGTTATGGAGTAAGTTTGACACTGACAAGATGGATAGCAGCAGCGCTTCAGGAAAGAACCGTCGTCCTACGCCTCGGAGATTGGATGTCTGCACCTTCTAAACTATCCATGGGACTGCCACAAGGGTCTCCGCTCTCTCCTGTCCTCTACAATGTCTACACGAAGGGCCTTGCAGACTTAAACAACAATGGAATTGCTCGGGTGCTTACCCTTGCGGATGATGGCCTGGTCTTCAAAACTTCGAAAGATGCTCAGGAGAGAACTAAAGCCGTCCAGAAACAACTAAACAATATTGCTCAATGGTGCAAAGACACAGGATCTTCCATCAATCCAGCGAAAGCCCAAACGTTGCTGTGCACCCTCAACAACAAAACCGCGAGCAAATCACCACCTTCTGTGTCATTCGATGGGATTCAAATTGAGAAAACTGAATGCCTACGCTACCTAGGAATACACTTCGACAGGATGCTGACTTTCAGAAAACATACGGAAAATACTGTTCTCAAATGCAAAAAGGGCCTTTCAGTCTTAAAAGCAATGACAACCAAAGGAATTGAACAACGCCACCTCTTCCTGCTATACCAATCACTCGTCCTCAGTGTGATCGACTACGGACTTGGGCTAACAACACCGTCTCAAAGCAACCTCCTAAAATTAGAAAGAGTACAAAATGAAGCTATGAGGCTGATCCTTGGAACAACAAAAGACACGCCCACAGAAACCATGTGATACCTGCTTGACCTTCCTTCAGTGCAGGCCAGAAACAAGTTAGAACAGGTCAAGACCTACTTCAAAGCATTAGAAAACCCTCAAAACCCACTGCATGACGCAGTCAAAGAACCAAAAGGCAGCCGTCTAGGACGAGGAAGATCATGGATGGGGCAAGCAGAAGACACAATCCAGCTAGTATGCCGACTACAAGACCTGAAAGAAACAAAAAAATGGGAGAAAACCCCCAAAAACCTCAACCATCTATTCAACACAGTCATTTCACCCACTCTAGGAAGACATTGTCGGGAATGGCCAGAGGGCAAAACTGATGCGGAAGTGAAGCTACTCATAGAAGAAAACAGTAAAGAAGAGGACATCATCATATACACAGATGGCTCAGTCACCTAAGACCAGTCTGGTTGGGGATTCACTGCGAAACAAAATGGGAAAACAATTTGGGAAGAGAATGCTGCCTACAAAGTCACAACCTCCAGCCTAACGATGGAAGTTGAAGCTGCGACACATGCCCTCCAGTGGCTATCGTCCATCCATACGCCCGGAAACCAACATGCCATGATTCTAACCGACTCAATGAACCTCATACAGAAAATTGAAAACGGAATGGGAAGCCCAGAGTGGCATAAGGCAATGCGCAACTTTCAGATTAAAAAACTCACATGGTCATACTGCCCGGCCCATGCAGGTGTTAAGGGAAATGAGCGAGCTGACAGACTTGCTGGTAACGCAACACCAACGAGCGGCCTACATCTAGGAAAATCGGAAATCCTCAGAAAAATCAAAGAATACCAAAAAGAACAGGTACAAGGCCATCACACCATCGATCGCCTCAAAGAAATAAAAGCAGAGAGAGGGAGCGGCCGCAAGTCTAACATGAAAGGTAGAGCACGATGCTTTGCAAATCAAACAAATATCGGCATCATTTCCAAACCAACATTGCGCAAATTTCTTCAAACGGAACAGAGTCTCTGTGGGCCTTTCCAAATACAATAGACTGAGCAACACACTAGACGCCACGTTTTTGGCATCAGAGATCTTTTCCCATCCCTCTTGCGGCCAGTCAGTGGCAGCCTCTGTGGGTGTGTGTTTGTGTGGATGTGTGGGTCTGTGCTTTTGAGTGCGTTTGTGAATGCGCGAGAGTGTAAGTGTACACAAGTGTCAGGAGAGATCTGTGTACGTGTGTGTGTGTGTGTGTGTGTGTGTGTGTGTGTGTGTGTGTGAGGAGGTGGGAGTGCGGGGGGAGGTGGGGTAGAGGATGAGGTATGTGAGTATATGCATGCCTACACTGTGGGAGCAACAGGATATTGGAACGTGTATATATATATATATATATATATATATATATATATATATATATATCTTTGTATATATGTGTGTGGGGTTGGGAGTGGGAGATATGGGTGTATGTGTGTGTGCTTGTACAAGTAAGTGTTCATCTCTGTGAGTGTGTGTTTGTGTGTGTGTGTGTGTGTGTGTGTGTGTGTGTGTGTGTGTGTGTGTGTGTGTGTGTGCCGTGGAAGCTGCGATACGTAGACTAGAAAGGAGTGTGTGGAGGAGGGGGGTAGAGGAGGTGCAAGGTAATGTGTGTGTGTGTGTGTGTGTGTGTGTGTGTGTGTGTGTTGGAGCTCATGTACGTTTATATGTATTTGACTGTGCTTTCATATCTGTGAAACTGCATGTTTGGTGCATTTCTGTTGTGCATGTGTGGGTGTGTGTGTGAATGTGTGTCTTCATGTTTTACATTTATTCGCTTATTTATCACCATTGTTGTCTTATTTATTTATTTTTTTTTTTATTTTTTTTTTTTTTAGTATTACTATTATTATTACTACTACCTTTTTCTATATTATAATTATTATTGATTGATTGATTTATTTATGTAAGCTTATCTATTATTTATTCCCCCGTTTTGGGTGTTTTTTTTGTGTGTTTTTTTTGTTTTTGTTTTTTTTCTCAAGGCCTGACTAAGCGCGTTGTGTTATGCTGCTGGTCAGGCATCTGCTTGGCAGATGTGGTGTAGCGTATATGGTTTGTCCGAACGCAGTGACGCCTCCTTGAGCAACTAAAACTGAAACTGAAACTATCACTTGATAAGATACATTATTATTATTATTATTATTATTATTATTATTCTATAAATTGTTGAACTAGTCTTTTCCAGTTTGTAATCTGCATGCATTCTTGTCTGTCACGTTATTACTGTTTTGGTGAGGAAGAATCTGTTTTACTTCTTTTGTTGATAATTTATTCACTGACTTTGTTAAAAGCATGCTGACATGGCTTGAAAACAATGACACAATCACACTCACTACCATCATCAAATGATAGGTGTCATGAGCATAATACCAGACTCAAATTTTTTTTAAAAAAAGCATCTACATGACCAGTTACCCCAGTTTTTGTTGTTTTATTGCTGCTGCTGTCACTTTTCATTGTATATGGTGTAATTATGAGGAATTAATTCTTATATGTCACCTTTTTATCATATATTTCGGTAATTTGTAACACACACACACACACACACACACACACACACACACACATACACACACATACTCAGACAGAGATTTTTAGTTTCAAAAAGGTGTCTGAGGATGCGGATAAATCCATATATGCCTGTCCTTCACATAACCCAACACACTGATCAGGCCTCATAAGCGCCTGTTCTTGGTAAAATAAGTCAATGAAAATGAAATAGTTATAAAATAGATAGAAATGAAAAACAATTATGATGAATAAATGAATAAAAAAAAAAGTCAAAACAACATTAAAAAAAGGTACACACATTCTGTGTGTGTTTGTGTGTGTGTGTTTGTGTGTGTGTGTGTGTGTGTGTGTGTGTGTGTGTGTGTGTGTGTGTGTGTCCCTCTTTCCTTACAGTGTTGACATGGTTATAACTCCACTGTTTCAACATTCAGTTTTAAGGAACATGCAGACACATCCACATACGCCTGATTTTTGCATAACCCAACACATTGGACAGGTCTTATAAGAACCTGTTCTTGGTAAAATAAACAAATAAATGTAAAGTAATAATGGTAATGTAAAATGAATAAAAATAAATGTTACAAAAATAAAATAAAGTAACATTAAAACACCCTCTCTGTGTGTGTGTGTGTGTGTGTGTGTGTGTGTGTGTGTGTGTGTGTGTGTGTGTGTGTGCGTGTATGTGTGTGTGTGTGTGTGTGTGTGTCCTTAAAGTGCTCATATCATGATAAAAACCACTATTTCAACATTCAGTTTGTCATAAGGACCATGCCGACACATCCAAATACGCTTGATCTTTGCGTAACCCAACTAACTGGACAGGCCGTATTAGAGCATGTTCTTGGTAAAATCAATAAAAGAATAAATAAATGAGAAATCACAATAATATAAAATGAATAAAAATGAAAGAAAAGGGAATAAATGAATATAACAAAAATGAAATAAAGTAACATTAAAACACCCCTCTCTCTCCTTACAGCGCTTATATCATGGTGCAAGTCACTGTTTTAACATTTAGTTTCAAGTAACTCAACACACTGGACAGGCCTTATAAGAGTCTGTTCTTGGTTAAATAAATAAATGATTAATTGATATGAAATAACATTATTATAAAATGAATAAAAATGAAAAACAAAAAGGAACAAATAGATATAACAAAAATGAAGTAACATCAAAACACACTTCTCTCTTTCTCTCTCATCGAAGCAGGTAAAAAGAATGAATAGGAAATTAGAAGCTGAAATTAGCTGCTCAGGAAGTGGAACTGATGGAAAGTGTTGCATATTATCTGACTGAATACAAACAAAGGCACACATCCCAGGCGTTCCTACGCTAACCACCTGTTAAAACACACACACACACACACTCACACACACACACACACACACTCACACACACACCACACAAACTCACACACACAGAGAGACACCGACCACACAAACCAGTTTCAAGCGCTTCTTTTCTGGTAGATATCAATCGGGGAACAACATTTTACATGTCATGGGCTAGCTTAACTCTCTCCATACGAACGGCGAAAGAGACGACGTTAACAGCGTTTCAGCCCAATTACCATCATCAAAATATTGCAAGCGGAAGGCTCTAAAACTGAAGAGGTGAATGTTGACAAAGAATACCACAGTTCTGACGACGAGGTCATTCAGACACCCACTGGACATCCGAGGGGTCTGTGTAGAGGAGAAGAGAGGACTGGCCGTACTGAGTGAGTTAACACAATTAAGGGATTTCATCAAAGATACATGGTTTATCTACCACTAGTTAGAAGACGATTTCTCAACGGACTGACGGCCGGAAATGAGGAACAATATGGCGTCCTGTTCGCTTCAGCTTTCATGGCCAATCAGCTATCCATTCTATTTTTAAAACAGTGGCTTTGCATTCAAACCGGTAATGGCTTCACACATTCTGCGCGGGTCGTTAAAGACCGGCAGTGGGCATGCTATGGAAAAGGCGTCTGCTATAGCTTGTGTGGTAAACAGTCAGTGAATCCAGACGAGCGCTTGGCTACATATGTATATCTCTCTCTCTCTCTCTCTCTCTCTCGATATATATATATATATATATATATATATATATCGAGAGAGAGAGAGAGAGAGAGCACATCACACACACACACACACACACACACACACACACACACACATATATATATATAGAGAGAGAGATATGGATACGGATACGGATAGTTTATTCAATAAAGGCCATGGCCCCTCATGAAGGGGGTACAGTGAATCAACATTCAAAATCAAAACCTTACAAATTACAGAAGTGGATAATAAACTAGTCGCAAATGATAATCCACAAATTGGATAATACACAACTAATAATAATTAACTACATAATACACTGCGAAACTTAAAAGCCTTATATAAGTAAATAGCAAACTGTTTTATAATAGTTTCGTTAGTTGATGACATAAGCATGGCAAGTCGAAATGAAGTAGGGTGTCTATAATATTTTTGTCGAATCCACTCGTGTCTAAGGTCATTCAAAGCAGGGCAACACAACACAAAGTGAAGTTCGGTTTCTTCAGCACGTCTGCATAAAGGACAACTAAGATCAGAGACACTGGATTTTCGATAACAATAATGATGAAGAAATATGTCGGAAATTCCAAATCGGAACCTGGTTGTGATATGTTTTAAATGCTTATCCATTTTCATTGACAGATAAGTAGGAATAGAGTGTATAGAAATGAACTGTCTGTAAAACTCAAACCTATCACTATCTTGAACATGATAAGACCAATCTTGCCATCTACAGTCAATTAATCTTGTTCGGAGTGCACTAATAAATCCCATTATGTCCCCTATCCCCTGCTGTAACCAAACATAACCAAATCCCAGTTCATATAATCTAACCCTAACCTTTGATACCCAGTTTACCTTGCCCCTCAAATCTAAATCATATAACATGTTAAATGCTTTTTTCGGCAACCTTGAATCTTCCATTTGTGTTATTTTCAACCAATAGCGAATACATCTTACTGCGGAATTGAGATGTATCGGATATCTTTTTGTCTCCCCGTAAATTAAATCAATAGGCGTTTTCATGGTAACTCCAAGAAACTTTTTCAGTGCAAATAAATGAACACTCTCGCAGCAAACTGCAGCATTAGAGAGACCCCAAATTTCTGCTCCATATTGTACAATGGGTTGTACCTGGGAATCAAACAATTTAATAAACAGATCAAAAGATTGATTTTCTAAACTTGACAGTTTTTTCATAATACAAAGTAATGCTTGTTTAGCTCTACTTGCAAGATCTTTACATGCAACTGTGAAACTCAATCTTGTAGAAAAATATATTCCTAAGTATTTATACACATTCACTACCGGCATTGTTATTCCATTATAAGTCAATTTTTCCCTAATTCCTAAATATCCACCTTTTCTAAATACAATTATGTTACTTTTTGACATATTTACTTTCAACTGAAGTGATTTTGCAGCTCTAGATAGACTATTTAATTGTATTTGTAAACCAGTCACAGTTTCAGATATCAACACAACATCATCAGCTAAGAGGAGAATGAATAACTCTAGAATCTCACCAGTAAATTGTGCACCATGTTTTCCGTTTCTGACAACTTCTGAAGTTAGTTCGTTAATAAAAAGAGAAAATAATACAGGGCTGCACACATCACCTTGTTTTACGCCAGAAGTGCATTGAATATAATCAGTCATCTTCCCCCCACATCTAACCCTTCCTTTCACACCCGCATACATACTAATAATACATTTCAACAACTTTCCACGAACACCAGTTTTTAAAAGAATAGGCCATAGAATTGTTCTGTTTATGGAATCGAAGGCTTTCTCAAAATCTATAAAAGCCACATACAATTTACGATTCAAAGAAAACTGTTTTTGAATAAAGGCCATCAAAGTAAACATATGATCAACAGTTGAGTAGTTGTGTTTAAATCCTGCCTGGTATTCACCTGTAATATAGAGAGTGGAATTTACTTGTAGCAAGTAGCAAGAGAGAGAGAGAGAGAGAGCATGCATCAGTTCAGCTGCATTGATGGCTGTACTTTAGAACTGGTACGATCAGCTGTGCTTATGGATAGTAAATATTGATGTATAAATAAGAAAACAATCACACCGTAAAGTGATGCATACATATTGATTTTGAAACACACACGCGCGCGCGCGCGCGCACACACACACACACACACACACACACACACACAAATCCTGAAAAATATCTAAACGGAGAATCATCGTCGATTGTCTTGAATAAAGCTTATATATATATATATATATATATATATATATATATATATATATATATATAATCTTATCAAAAGCAGTCATTTATCAAGATTTATTATTAACATTTGCTGTCTTTTAAGTCTACAGTCTTTCCTGAGCCTGAAAATATCTTAAATGTTTATGTAGATGCAATAGTTTTTGAGTTTCGGTCATTTTAGTAAAGCTACCATCAAAACTGCAGGATCAGACATGCAGAAAATAAGCATTTTTCTCAGAAGTTATTACACTGACATTCAGCCAGTAACATAAACAGCCAACTGAATAAATTCTGAGGTCTTCTGCGTACTATATAGATCATATATGAAGAGTTTTGACTATGAGAATGCATTAGTGGCAATTCTACACGGGTTCTAAAATGTCATTTTGTGAGACTGACTAAAATCGTGGAATTTTTTTTAAATTCAAAACTTTATATCTCAAAAACTGTTTGAGATATTACTTTGAAATTTGGTGTAGCACCTTACTTTATTGCACTCTTATATTCTTACAAATACGAGACTTCTACTATAAATTTGAAAATTTGGCCGGACCTACCTAATAATACTAATAGCGAAGAAGAATACACTTTCAATGACAGCTCTATTGAACTCAACCATGATTTCTTTTCTTCTTTTTTTTCTTTCTTTATCTTCCCCCCCCCCCCCCCCCCCCCCCCCCCCCCCTTGTTTTCTTTCTTTGTGTGTGTGTGTGTGTGTGTGTGTGTGTGTGTGTGTGCGTGTGTGTGTGTGTGTGTGTGTGTGTGTGTGTGACCACATTTTTTTTACAACAAAGAAAGTATACCTACATCCACTGTTGTGCTTTTAAAAACATTTCTTTCCATATTTTTCTGCCGTTTCAAATTATTAGAAGTGATCAGTCTGAGAAATTTCAATTCATTGATGATCGATAGGATAAACAAATAAAACTGCACGCAGGAAAAAATACAAAAAGAAATGGGTGGCGCTGTAGTATAGCGACGCGCTCTCCCTGGGGAGAGCAGCCCGAATTTCACACAGAGAAATCTGTTGTGATAAAAAGCAATACAAATACAAATACAAATCTCTATTTGCTTGTTTTCAATAATAAGTGGTGTAGAGCGAGACTTGGTCTACCTGAAATCTGAGTTCTTTTGTTTTTGATATGTTATCGTTCTGATTACATCAGCTGGCAACTTCTATTACTTCTCAGTATTTTGACTTCGTAACCAGCCCATCTAGAGTAGTGCCATTGGAGGGGGCGGGGGAAGAGTCAGACAGAGTAGGCAGACAGATAGTTGAAGATAGAGAGAGAGACAAACGGACAGTCATGCGTGTATGTGTGTCAATAACTTGAAAAAATTGAAACAACAAATGACATTCAAAGGAAATAAACTTCTGAAGGAGACTGACAAATGTGAGGTTGAACAAAATTTTCACGACCTCAATAAAAAAAAATGAACACTCGGATTATTGCCACGTCGGACCATTGCTACGTCGGACTAAAATGTTTCATGTAATGCAGCGGCTATTCGGACTATCAACACGTCGGGCAAATGAACGTCGGACTATTGACACGTCGGGCTGTAGCCGTAGAGACCAGTGCTAATGGCATCTTCAGCTGATCTGTCAGCTCGAAAGTCATGTCAAAAATAAATTAGTAAAGTAATGTTGGGCAAGAACTTGCCAAAAGAAAGAAAACAAATATTGTGCAAGGTCTATGTCGGGATGGAGATCGGTTTCGTTCCATAAAAGTTATCATTTTGAACCCGGTTTTACGGAAGAACAGTTAAAATAAGCTGCTGAAACATCAATAACACAGACTGATCAAAGTTGAGATTACCGATGTGGAAAGCGCGTGTTTGCCAACTCCGTCATGCCCAAAGAAAGCACATGTTGCAGAGACAATGATTTGACTGTTGCAGCTTTTTGAAAACGATGAATGTGATGGGCTGCAGGTTTGATTCAGAGAACATCCGTCGTTTCACGCAGTGGTTCAAAACCGATCAGCCTGGAAGTTGGCTTTGAAACCAGTCCATGTTTCGTCACAATTGACCTCTTGCTGTTTCCTTTCTTGTGAGCCAGGTCCAATCTGGCGGGGTTCTGTTTTCCGCCAGTCTGATACTTTAAACTGATATATTGCTTTAATGTGCGGCTGTGTTCAGTTTAATGCATGGCACGGTGATTATTTACCCATTAGCCAGGTTCTTCGAGCATGGTGCATTTCACTTCGGGTCACCTTTAAGGACGACTTGGGAACTTGCACATGTTTGTCCTGGGGGCACGTTGAAATGATGCTGGATTTCCGGCGTTGTATGCAACCAATGTAATGAAAACTGATGATCAGAGGTGCTTTTTAGCACGTGCGCCGCTTCCATTGTTCACACTGAAAAAGCACAGCAATCATATTTTTTCGGTTGAAACATCCATTTTTCAAATGCATTTCTAATGCTGTTCATGGTGCACGTGTGCCTGAACTATACATATGTTTGTAGGCCAATGGAAAACCATGCGCATCCTGTGTAATTTAAATCACTTCTCGATTTTTCAGTATTGTATTGATTGCTTTTATGAAGTGGTCCTTTTTGGGAATCCTGCATGCTCCACACGCAGGTGATACCGTCGTCTCGTTCCGACACTGCCATCATATACATCGTGGTGACATGGGGAATGTCCGCTTCTCCGGCCTCTGCTCTGTCCCTGCCCTACTTCCAGAAAGATCGGCACAAGGACTGTGCCCACTCCATCTGGCAGCCACACTCTGACGACGTCCACCGAGAGTCTGTCGTCATCTCCGTCTCCGTTATTTTGGTGAGGCATCTCCTTTGTTTCGTTTGTTGATTAGTCCGAGATTGTCTCTATCTGTCTGTTTGTCTCGATATCTCTCTGTCTTGATCTGCCTTTCAGTATTTCTTGTAGTGGATGCAGCAGTAGAATCGATATATTTAGTCATGTAGCCTCAAACAGAAAACAGACCAATAGTTACCATCATTACTCTCTCTCTCTCTCTCTCTCTGAATCTAGGGAGGTGCGAGAAAACATAGCACAGCAAAAATTTTCAGTGCTCCAGTTCAAGCCTTTGAAACGTCAGTGGTTGTAGCAGGAACATTGACTAAAAGGCTAGCTTGTCATTTGGTATTTTGTACATGTGTTGGACTAGTGTGTTAAAATGGTGAAGCCTGGTTTGTGGAGAGCTGCAATTGGCCACCAGTTTTCACTCCGCACATGTATCGAGGCTCTTGAAGGTGGCGCGAGCCACGGGTAGGACAACACGTGAAAACTGTGTCACTGTCAGCGATGTGCTGTGTACTTGGGTCTGCTTTCTGCTTCTGGTCAGCTGTGTGTAGAGTGAATGCAAGTGCTCCAGCATGTGTTGTTCTCTCCTTCTGTCGGAATGGGACTTGTAAGCTAGGAACCATTGTTTTTGTGTGGAACTTCCATTATCAGTTGTGCTGACGGTGTGTCACAGTCAGCAATGAATGTGGCATGCCCAGTAGTAGAACAGTTTGCTCCCACTCTGTGCCTGGCAGTGTTCGTGTTGGCAATGCGTCGTGTAAAGTTGAGTGGTGATGTTGAGAACCCCGGCCCAGGAAAGGAACAAGGTACTGCTGAAGAGATAATGACACTGAGTGAAAGCATCATATTGTTACAGGACAATTTGCAGCAGAAACTTGACACCATCCTCACAACAGTGCAGCGACAGGGAAGTATGCTGAAGGAACAGGGTGATGCACTGAAGAGACGGTGCAGAACAGGAAGAAATAAAAACGACCATCAAAGACTTGTGTCAGAACGTGAGTTCCATCAAACGAAGAACACAGCAAAATGAAGATTCTACCAAAAAGTTGTCGGTCAATCAGAACCATATAAACAAAAAATAAAAATTAAAAAAATTTTTTTTTAAAGAAAGAAGAAAAAAAGGCAGGTCTGGGGGCAGAAATACACCGTCCAGAAGGTTTCTCTCGGCGTAACAACGTAAAACTATCTGGTATTGCTGAACCTAGAGAGGGCAGAGAAGACTGTGATGAGGTTGTCAGACATGTGTTAACTCACTCCATGCCAAGAGTTTTTGCCCTTGCCAATCCCTGAAAACCCAGGGTTTGTATAGGATGGGGAAAAAATTGTAAAAAAACCAAATAAACACCCAGACAATTGATATTTAGTATATGTATGCAAGGAATGTTGTTCCATATGTGTGCAAAAAATCAAAGTATTTACTCACCGTCTTGATGTTGATCGCGGTATCCATATTTAGTGTATTTTTTAGCATTTTTGCACCCATCAGAAAGGTACACCAACATGTTCCACATCACATTCTAACACTATTTGAGGAACTGAAGACCTAGTGCATGCAATGAAGTATGAACAGGTGGTGAAGAAAGTTGAAATTCACTCATACAAGAAAAAATATTGTCTCTACATAATGAAAATCAAAGAACAAAGAAAAAAACTCAACCGGCTGGGTGTTGACTGGCCAGTCAGCTGACAAACCTGGTATGCCAGTGAAGGGATGTGCAAGAGGGAAAAAGGAAAAATTGTCAGTCCAATCACTGGTGAAAACACTTGCAAAATCGTCCATTTCCTCAGTGGTTTCGTCGTCTGTGTCTGTCTCATCTGCTGGCACATGTTCCTCACTTTCCTCTCCATTGTAAACACTCTTCAGTGGCCGAATCTGTTTCTAGTTCATCGGGATCTGGTTCAAATTAACTGTCCGAAGAATCAACATTATCTCCTTCGACATCAGAGCCTTCAGTTTGGATCATTTCCAAAGCATCTTCGACGCTGAGGAACATTTCACCTCTCCGACCGTGTCGAACACTTCGCCGTGACGCCATCTTGTCAAACAACTTACAAAGCTGACAGGGGGCAAGTGCGGTTGAGCTTATCGCGACACACACGCAGCGTGTGTGAATGAAAAGCTGACCAGAGGTGACGTAAGGTATCACATCTGCTTTTGATTTTCGCATCCGACGCGTCACTCCGACAGCACGACTTTTTAAAATCCAAGTCCGCATATGCGGACATTGGCATCCAACGCTTTCTCCGACGATGTCCGCATATGCGGACAATGGCAGCGAGTGAGTTAAACACGTACATTCCTGACATGACATGGGGACCCGACGTGATCCGCCCGATCATCGCCAAGTTCCAACAATGGGGAGACGCCATCCAGCTGATGAAAGATGACCAGCCAGGAAGAGCATGGAGAAGGACGGTTTGAGGGTAGCGCAAGACCTCACCAAAAGACAGTTCATCAAGCTGAAGAAACTTCGGGAAGAAGGGAAGATCGGCTGTTATGTCAACAGCAAACTTCGTATTACAGAACAGGACACAGCCCCTCGCCACTACTCACACCCTGTCACTATGTCGGAAACCCCCAGATCACCTACATGTGATGTAACAGGACCACCCCTTGAAAAATGTACTTTCTTTTCTCAGAGAGAGGAAACAGTTTGATTGATTAGTTTTTGACCCGTATAAATTTCATTACACACAATAAACATGTATCCGTTGTTAGCCGTGTTGAATCACAGGATATGACTGTGGAACTCTTCAGTCGTGCGTGTTTCATTCAAAATAATGTCAACACGAGAAATACGGGTGGCACACAGATATTGAAATGGAATCCACATGAAGCTCATTTATTTTTAGACCATCAGACGTCGTCTGCAATGGACGAAGTAGCAGCCTGCATTGAAGAGAACGTTGACAGTGTACTTTGTAAACTCGCTTCTGTGTTGCTCAAGACCAGTCAGTGCATGCAGCGTACTGTGTTTTACGGCGGTCGGACGCGGCGCACAAATAAATGGTTTGACGACGAGTGTAGGGTCTTGAAATGTCAGCTCAGCAGTTTCTTTAAATCGTTGTAGACGTACGCTGGATAACGACGATAAAGCGCAATTTTTAGGGAAAAGATCATATTACCTCTCTGCATTAAATATATTTTGGTCAGAAGTACATAATGAAGCACCGATAGAGAGAGAAATATGGAAAAATCGTTTTTCCAGAGTGCATGGACAACGCACAGTGACTACTTCAGAACAGAATCAGTTGCTGACTGATGACTATGCTGTACACTGTATGCTATGCTGTTCCAGAGTTTGATGAAGAAATAACAATGAACAGGTCATTCGTAAACTTAAACAGGTAAAGCCGCAGGTTTAGATGAAATCTCAAGCGAGATTTTGAAAGCAGCCGAAGATGAAATTGCTCCTGTTTTGACTGAACTGTTTATATTAATCATTTGTTTGACAAAGGTATTTTCCTGTCAGTTATTATTCCTCTGTTTAAAAAGGGAGATAAAAATAATGCAGAAAACTATGTGGCATTTCTCTTTTAAGCACTATAATGCAGAAAACTATGTGGCATTTCTCTTTTAAGCACTATAAGTAAAATATTTACTTCAAACCTGAATAAACGACTTTATAAATGGGCAGAGAATGAACACAAAATATGTGAGGAGCAAGGTGGCTTTCGTAAAAGCTATGCCACTTCTGATCGTATTTTTACACTTGTGTTTATGATTGAAAATGTTTGTATGGATACGATTATATATATATATATATATATATATATATATATATATATATATATATATATATATATATATAATGGTGGTGGTGTGTGTCCATCGAGATCGATGATGACCATCGTTGTCATCCAGCTGGGGGATGGGGGGAGGGTGGTGGTGGGGTGGGGGGGAGGATGCTCATGAATCTATCTGTGAATGCGCAGATGGCTGAATAGTCCAATCTGCGCACGAAATGTTCGCTGACAGTTGGGGCAGACAAAGACAGGCATACCATTGTCAGGGAGCTTGTTTGCCCGTGACTTTCTGGCCTGCCTCTTCTGAACAGCTGCAGCAGTCCTGTTGGCCTCGCACAACTTGGCGCCTTTGTGCACAGCAGCACGCCATTTGTCACGGTCCACTGCAGATTCCTCCCAGGAGTCAGGGTTGATATCAAACGCTTTCAGAGAGACTTTCAGAGTATCTCTGAAGCGCTTCTTCTGACCTCCGTGTGATCTCTTCCCTTGTTGCAGCTCGCCATAGAAGAGCCTTTTGGGCAGCCGATGGTCTGGCATGCGCGCCACGTGTCCAGCCCAGCGAAGCTGGGACTGCATCAGGATGGTGAAGATGCTGGGAAGGGTGGCTTTTGCGAGCACCTCTGTGTCTGGGGTCTTGTCTTGCCACTTGATGTTCAGTAGCTTCCTGAGGCATGTTGTGTGGAAGTGGTTCAGCTTCTTGGCATGTCGTTGGTACACTGTCCAAGTTTCGCAGGCGTACAGTAGTGTGGGGAGAACTACTGCTCTGTAGACCTTTAGCTTGGTCTCAAGACTAATGCCTCTTCTGTTCCAGACATTTGCACTGAGTCTACCAAAAGTTGCGCTTGCTCTTGCAATCCTGACGTTCACTTCATCGTCGATGGTCGCATTTCGTGACAGTGTGCTGCCAAGGTATGTGAACCGCTCCACCGCACTGAGTCTCTGACCGTTGACTGTGATGTTGGGCTCAACGTAGGGTTTCCCTGGGGCTGGCTGATGGAGAACTTCAGTTTTCCTCGTGCTGATGGTAAGGCCGAAGTTCCTGCTGGCAGTGGCAAACTTGTCAACGCTGAGTTGCATGTCAGCTTCAGATCCAGCGTTGAGGGCACAATCATCAGCAAACAAAAAGTCTCTGATGATGTCTGTCATGACCTTCGTTTTTGCTTGAAGCCTTCTGAGGTTAAACAACTTACCATCTGTTCGGTACTTTAGGCCGATTCCAACATCGCCATCTCTGAAGGCATCAGTAAGCATTGCAGAGAACATGAGGCTGAACAGCGTTGGAGCCAGGACGCAGCCTTGCTTGACACCATTTGTGACAGCAAAAGGAGCAGATGTTTCGCCTTTGTCCTGGACTCGAGCCTGCATGCCTTCATGGAATTGGCTGACCAAGGAAATAAATTTCCGAGGGCATCCTGTACTTGGCCATGATCTTCCACAGTCCCTCTCTACTCACGGTGTCGAAGGCCTTAGTGAGGTCGACATAGGTGGAGAACAGATCAGCATTTTGCTCCTGACATTTCTCTTGCAGCTGCCTTGCAGCAAACACCATGTCGGTGGTTCCGCGCTCTTTCCGGAATCCACATTGGCTCTCAGGCAAATGACCTTGGTCAAGGTGTGCTGTGAGGCGGTTTAGTAGGATCCTGGCAAGTATCTTGCCTGCGATGGAGAGCAAGGAAATGCCCCGATGGTTATCACAGGCTTGCCGGTTCCCCTTTCGCTTGTACAAGTGAATGATAGATGCATCTTTGAAATCCTGGGGGATCGTCTCTTCTTTCCACATGAGTGAGTACAGCTGATGGAGCTTCTCAGTCAGCACAGTGCCTCCATCCTTGTAGACCTCTGCTGGTATGGAGTCTGAGCCAGGTGCTTTGCCACTGGATAGCAGACGAATTGCTTTCTGGGTCTCAAGAGGTGTTGGCGGATCATCCAGTGCTTCGTTGATGGGGACTTGTGGGAGACGGTCTATGGCTTCATCATTTATGGAGGAAGGGCGATTTAAGACACTGTTGAAGTGCTCAGCCCAGCGTTCGAGAATTTTCTCCTTCTCGGTGATCAAGGTATTCCCATCTGCACTGAGGAGGGGGGATGATCCTGAGGATGTGGGGCCGTAGACTTCTTTTAAGGCATCATAGAACCTCTTCATATCGTGCCTGTCAGCATATCCCTGGATCTCATCAGCTTTGTCACTCAGCCACTTATCCTGCATCTGGCGTAACTTTTGCTGAACAGTCCTGCGGATGGCATCGTACACATCCTTTTTTGATGTGGACTTTGGGTTGCTCAGGTAGGCTTGATGCAGACGGCGTTTCTCATCCAGAAGCTGCTTGATTTCATCACAGTTTTCATCAAACCAGTCTTTGTGCTTTCTGGACATGGGTCCCAGGGTCTCTGAAGCTGTACTATAGATCAGCTCACGCAGGGTCCTCCAGTCAGACTCCACATTCTGGTTGTCCAGAGAGGCGGATTCCAGACGATCTTCCAGCAGCTCCACAAAGGACTGTTTGATGGTGATGTTTTTCAGCTTAGCGATGTTGAGCCGTTTTGGAGCCTTCTGGCCTTGGGGGCGTCTCTTGGGCTGGATTCGAATATTCAGCTTCGAGACTACAAGGCGATGGTCTGTCCAACACTCGGCGCCGCACATGGTCTTTGTTACACGTACATCTTGCCTATCCCTTTTCCTGACGATGACATAATCGATGAGATGCCAATGCTTTGAGCGAGGGTGCATCCATGACGTCCTGTTACGTGTAGGGAGGCAGAAAACTGTGTTGGTTATCAGCAGTTCGTGCTCTGCACAGGTCTGAAGCAAAAGCAATCCATTTGGGTTGCAGTGGTCCACACCGTGCTTTCCAATCACTCCATCCCAGGAGATGTAGTCAGAGCCAACTCTAGCATTGAAGTCCCCAAGAATGATGAGCTTGTCTGCTTTCGGGATAGCAGCAATGACAGAGTGAAGGTCCTCGTAGAACTTCGCCTTCACTTCATCCGGGTTGGTCATGGTTGGGGCGTAGGCACTGACAATGGTGAGGTGCTTCTGGCCAGATGCCAGTGGGAGGTTCATGGTCATAAGCCTATCGTTGACTCCCTTTGGGATTCCAGCTAGCTTGCTGACAAGTGCTGTTTTTACTGCAAAACCAACGCCAGCCTCACGTCGCTCTTCGCTTCCTCGTCCACTCCAGAAGAAGGTGTAACCAGATCCCCGTTCACAGAGCTCGCCTTCACCTGCAAGCCGAGTCTCACTCAAGGCTGCGATGTCAATGTTGTATCTGGCGAGTTCGGATGCAACTAGTGCCGTTCTCCTTTGGGGTCTGTCCGCGTTATCTCTGTCCAGGAGAGTCCTTATGTTCCAAGCACCAATGGTGAGAGGAACGATCCTTGTTTTTTTCTTTTCTTTCTTGTTGTTTCGACCGCTGATGTAGGGTCCCCGCCAGCCGCGGTATGCTGGCCAGGGTGATATGGAGCAGGCAATTTTTTCGGTCTTTTCGGTGTTGATGGTGAGACCGAAGTTGTCGCAGGCTTTTGAGCAGTCCATTTTCACTACATTCTACTCTGTGCTGGCGTTGAGTGCGCGGTCATCAGCAAACAAGAAGTCTTTGATGACAGTCTCTTTCACGCCTGCAGGTGCTTGAGGCTGAGCAATCTCCCGTCTGTCCTGTACCTGACGTGGATTCCTTCTTTGCAGTCACGGAAGGTATCTGTTGGCATGGCAGAGAATGCCATACTGAACTGAGTCAGGGCGAGAACGCAGACTTGTTTGACGCCGTTTGTCACTGGGAAGGCCTCTGACTCGTCTCCGTCATCCAGAACTTTCACCATCAAGTCGTCGTGGAACTGCCAGACGATTGTGATGAACTTGCTGGGGCAAGCCAAACTTCCCCATGATTTTCCACAAGCCTTTTCTGCTGACCGTATCGAAAGCCCTAGTCAGATCGACAGAGGTCATGAAGAGATCACTGTGCTGCTCCTGGTATTATTCTAGGAGTTGGCGAGCACCAACAATCATGTCCGCAGTCCCACGTTCAGCACGGAAGCTGCTCTGGCTTTCTGGGAGGAGACCTAGCTGAAGATGTTGGAGAATGCAGTTGAGCAGGACACGGTCCAGAATCTTCCCAGCAATGGACACGAGGGAGATGCCTCGGTGGTTGTCGCAAGACTGGCGGTTTGCCTTTCCTCTTGGAGATGCGAACTATGCTGGCATCTTTCAGCTGTTGCGGGATCTGTCCTTTGTTCCACATGGACTGGAATAATTGAGTCTGCTTTTGCATCATGGTAGGGCCTCCTGTTTATATACCTCAGCAGGGATTGCATCGGATCCTGGCACTTTGCCACAGGAGAATTGCTTCACTGCCTTCCTCTGGCTTCATCTTAACTCATCTGGAACAAAATCGTTTACTTAATTCTCACCAGTCAACTTATAGACGTGATCATAGCTGCGAAACGGCCCTTCTTAGAATAGTCAATGATTTGCTTTTTGGACTTGATGATGATAAGGTGTCTGTTCTTTCTCTTTTAGGCTTGTCAGCAGTCTCTGACACTATCCACCACTCTATTCTCTTGAACAGTCTAAAACTTCCTTTGTTATCCGTGACACTGCGCTAGCATGGATCACGTCTTACCTGTAAGTTTGTACACAGAAAGTGTATGTAAATGGTAGATACTCTAGTGTATCTGCCTTGAGATATGGTGTTCCACAGGGGTCTGTCCTTGGTGTCGTTCTTTTCGTACTATATGCGGCTCCTGTGTCAGATGTCATCAGTCATCATGCAATGTCACATAAGAGTTTTGCTGATGACATTCAACTTTATCAGTCGGCTTCCATAGCTGAAATTGATGCACTGGTGACTCAAACACGGGAGTGCATTGCTGACCTAAAGGACTGGATGACTCTCAATAATCTGCAACTGAACGACGATAACACTGAATTTATGATAGCCTGTCCAAAAACGTTTTGTCAACAACCTTCCTTTCCTGACTCAGTTCTGACCAATAGCACACCTATTTCACTTTCTCCTTCTGTTCGCAGACTTGGCATAATCCTAGACCAGTCTCTTTCATTCCAACCGCACATTTCGAATATCTGCAAAGCTGTCTATCTGGAACTGCATAGAATCAGTTCTATCCACCACTGTCTCTCAACTGATGCAACCAAGACACATGTATGTGCTTAAGTTCTCTCAAGATTGGATCCAAAATTTCTGTTAGATACGAATTCAGAATAATGCTGCCAGGCTCATTTGCAGAGCTTCTAAATTTGATCGTGTTTCTCCTCTCCTTCAGTCTCTCAACTGGCTGCCAGTTTCTGATCGAATAGACTGTAACTGTATAAGCTATCCACTGTGATCTTTTCTGCAGTCAAAGGATCTGACCCAAAGTATCTTTCTGAACCCATGAAAAACGTTGTTATCATGTCATTTCTTCTTCTCTCTTCTTTAAGGCGTAGTATATAAATATTGCCACAGAGCGAGTAATGAATCTGTTTCCATTTTGTAAAATCAACGTTAAGTCTGTATATTCATTTGTTTCTGAAAATTTCCACTAGGTGTTTTTCCCTGATCAAGTGATATATTGGGCATTCTAACAAAAAATAGCGTTCGTCTTCTACAACCTTACAGAAATGGCAGGAGTTTGATTTTTCTGTGAATCTTTTGTGCACGTTTATATCACTTATGCCTAGCCTAAATTTAGCAAAGACAGTACGAAACTTAATGATAGTGAAGTCTGAGATGTACTTTCAGGTTGCAACAATGACTTAAAACAGCGATATGTAGAGTACCTATTACTTTCAGAAAGTTTGCATGACCAGTCTTCTTTATAACAGAATATTAGGCGTTGATTAAAAGCTTTTATGAATGCGTTTTCGTTTCCAATTCCTCCATTCAACCAAACATCTGAAAATCCAGATATATCTAAGCAATGCCGCGTTGGCCAAATTGTGTTTGTCCATCTGGCTTTCTGCGTTTCTGATAGTTATATTAAGATAATATAGGAAAAGAATAACTTTATTATCTCATTAAAAGGATTTACATCAAGTGCGGCAAAACAAACGTTGATGACTACTCAACACGAAAACATAAACATGACTTATTTAGAAAGAATCAATAACACAAAAGACATTAATATAAAAACTATTGCATATATTCACTTAATTTAAATGTAATTAATAATTATTGCAAAGATATTGAAATACACCAAGGCTAACATTGCATGTATTATATTGCACACTAATTAAGATAAGAATAACTTTATTCCATAGTAATGATCAGTATATCGAAAGACACGAACATTGCACAACTGCCGTCGCACATTCATCCTGCACATTGTCATACACATTTAAGTAAATAATTATTAAAGAAATTTAAACAAAGTGCAATCTATAATGCATGCACTTTCACATGTATCCTCATGGAAGCACAGGCACACACACACACACACACACACACACACACACACACACAAACTGTGACACATGCATGCATACACAGTTCTCAGGGATTTAAAAGGTGGATTGAAAGTGGTAAAAAAAGTCTTCTGAGCCGTGGATTTTACTTCAAACGATCTGTAGCGTCGTCCTGATGGCAGCAGTTCATAGTACTTTACAATTTATTTATTTATTTTTATACATGTCATGAGATTGTTTTGGCAGTCTGGCAAGATTCAAAATTTGTATCTTGAACCATTATCGTATTACCTTAATTATAAGTAATCAACATATAAGGGGTACCTATCTAGCTCACCATACTATCATCGGATTTGGAGTTTTGGGACCAACTCGGAGAAAACGCTTACAGGAAAATATATGAGGGCTTCAACAAACTGAAAACGTGTCAGCCCCGAAATTTCAGCTGCATTCAACAACATAGGCTTTACCTGGGCATCAAGTAATTCAAAGAAAACTGTGTTCCATATTTCCAAGGCTCCACATTGTTTTAATTATTTCTATCTCTGTCTTTTGCTCTGCCTGCAAATTCTTCTAATACAATATCAAAAGACAGATTTGTAGTTAAGGTAAAGCCAAAATATTTATAACTGTTAACAATTTCCACCTTTTTTTCCATAAAGAAACCATTTTTCTGCTTTTGCCAAATGTCATCCTCCTCTAAATCCCGTAATTTTTGTTTTGTTCAAATTTACAGTCAAACCAAGAGACTTCGATGCTTCTGCAAGATTGTTTATCTGAATTTGTAAACCTACGGGTGTGGATGAGATCAAACAAATATCATCTGCAAATAAAAGCAAAAATATTTCTTGTAAACCAGGTAAAAATTGAAAACCTTACCTTCCTTTTTCGTTGACATTATCAATATGAGCCACGTGTGTGATTAATGAAGAACAAAATCAGAGGAGACAACAAACAAACTTGCTTCGCCCCGACTGGACAGCCAAAGAAGTCAGACATTTCACATCTCAAGCGAACACAACACTGAACTGACTTGTTCATTCCCTGAAGCATTCGAAGCATGTTGGTAGACGTTTTGACTTTTTGTTTTTGATTGATTGATTGATATAGATACTTATATAGCGCCTGTCCTCGGTTGGAGACCAACCTCTAAGCGCTTTACAAACACGGAGTCATTTGCACAACAGACGGCCTACCTGGGTACAGCCGACTGACGGCTGCCACTGGGCGCTCATCATTCGTTTCCTGTGTTATTCAATCAGATTTCAGACAAGCACACAAATACACTTAGACAGACATGTAACATTTTACGTGTATGACCGTTTTGTTTATTTATTCAACGTGCGTATTTGATCTTCTGCGTGCGTATACACACGGAGGTTCAGGTACTAGCAGGTCTGCACATACGTTGACCTGGGAGATCGGAAAAATTTCCACCCTTTACCCACCGGGCGACGTCACCGAGATTCGAACCCGTGACCTTCAGATAGTTCTATCTACCGAATTGAAAGCTTTCACACAGTCAATAAATGCAACATAGAATTTACTTCTTTTCATAAATATATATATATATATATATATATATATATATATATATATATATATATGTGTCTGAGCGCTTGTCCGAAATCCTGTGAGCTTGACCCTGTCCCGTCTTCTTTGTTGGTTGAATGTACTGATGTTCTACTGCCACATATTACTCATGTCATCAATTCTTCCTTACTGTCTGGTTGTTTCCCTGAAAGCTTCAAATCTGCTGTTGTACGTCCACTCATCAAGAAACCATCTTTGGATCATAATTGTTTGAAAAATTATCGACCTGTCTCTAATCTGTCATTTTTATCAAAACTGCTAGAAAAGATCATATTGTCTCAGCTCTTAGCTCATCTGGAGCAGAATGGTTTACTTAATTCCCACCAGTCAGCTTATAGACGTGGTCATAGTTGCGAAACAGCCCTTCTTAGAATAGTGAATGATTTGCTTTCGGGATTTGATGAGGATAAGATATCTGTTCTCGCTCTCTTAGATTTGTCAGCAGCTTTTGACACTATCGACCACTCTATCCTCTTGAACAGACTTAAAACTTCCTTTGGTATTCGTGACACTGCACTAGCATGGATCACGTCTTACCTGTCAGATCGTACACAGAAAGTGTGTGTAAATGGTACATACTCTAGAGTATCTGCCTTGAAATATGGTGTCCCACAAGGGTCCGTCCTAGGTCCTGTTCTTTTCGTGCTGTATGCGGCTCCTGTGTCGGATGTCATCAGTCATCATGCGATGTCGCATGAGAGCTTTGCTGATGACACACAACTTTATCAGTCGGCTTCCATAGCTGAATTTGATGCACTGGTGACTCAAACACAGGAGTGCATTGCTGGCCTAAAGGACTGGATGACTCTCAACAAGCTGCAATTAAATGATGATAAGACTGAATTTATGATAACCTGTCCAAAGAAGTTTCGTCAACATCCTTCCTTTCCTGACTCTGTTCTGATCAATAGCACACCTGTTTCACTTTCTCCTTCTGTTCGCAGTCTTGGTGTAATCCTGGACCAGTCTCTTTCCTTCCAACAGCACATTTCGAATATCTGTAAAGTTGCCTATTTGGAACTGCGTAGAATCAGCTCTATCCGCCACTATCTCTCAACCGATGCAACCAAGACACTTGTATGCTCTCTGGTTCTCTCAAGATTGGATTACTGCAACTCTCTTTTGGCCGGCCTTCCCAAATACCTGTTAGACAGACTCCAACGAATTCAGAATAACGCTGCCAGACTCATTTGCAGAGCTTCTAAATTTGACCATGTTTCTCCTCTCCTTCAGTCTCTCCACTGGTTGCCTGTTTCTGATCGAATAGACTATAAGCTATCCACTCTGACCTTTTCTGCAGTCAACGGATCTGGCCCCAAGTATCTTTCTGAACTCATCCATATCTATACCCCGTCTCGCCAGCTCCGTTCTTCCTCTGATACTCGACTTCTCAGGATACCTCACGTCAGAAGTAAGACCTATGGACACAGATCGTTTTCTTTTCAATCGCCAAAGACGTGGAACAAGCTCCCTGATAACCTCCGTCATTCTGATTCCCTCGCATCTTTTAAATCTCGTCTCAAAACTCACCTTTTCCCTCAGCAATAAGTTCAATTGTGGCAGGTCCACTTCCTTTTCGTTAGGTGTGCTTGACTATGTGTGTATACATATGTATGTGTACATAACTACATGCATGTATATGAATGTGTATTGTGTGTGCGTGTGTTTATGTACGTTTGTGCCTGCCTATGTGTGCGTATGTGTTAGGGTAGCTGTTAGATACACATGTATGTTAAAATGTATGTATGCAGTGTGTGTGCGTGCGTACGTGCGTGTATGTGTGTGTGTGTGTGTGTGGTCACATTTTGGTGTGTGTATGTAACATAGATATGTTTTATGTTATCAAAATCGTTTTTGTAAAGCACCTAGAGCAGATTTCTGGATAGTGTGCTATATAAGTATCCATTATTATATATAGTCAGGTCAGGTCATTAGATCTGCTACTGGTAACCTGTAATCCAGTACAACCTGTTCAGGGTCGGGTTGCCGGCGACTAAACCGGCACTCCCACCGCTCCCTTCCGGGACTGGTGAGGCGGGTGGCTAGACACCCTTATGGAGATCCATAAAAGGGCGTTGGCTCAGGAGAGCCACCGACGGCCATCTAGCTCCACTGTGCTGTGTGCATGCCACACGCAGTTGGCCCCCGGGGTGTGTCTACCCATGCATGCGAAGTCTGGATCCGGCAGAATCTGCGGAAGAAACCTATCGGTTCAACGGAGAGGAAGGCGGTTACAGCAACGCACTGTGGAGTGCAGAGAGCACGATGAGACACCGAAAGGATATCTTGGTCATCCACTGCATCCGTGCTCATCCTCCAGTCGTCTCGACTTAGTCTTGCCACTGGAAATTGGTGGACCCGGACGAGAGAGTGAGGTTGACGTTGCGCAACTCCTCTTCACTTTAAACAAACTCATCGCGCAAGTCATCAGTCATCCAAAATGACCTTTCATCCTTCATCATTTCATCACCCCCAAGTCCTGTGGCGACAGGCGAGCGATGAAACGACAGGTGTGGGTACACTGGCAGTCGCAGTCGCAGACCTGCACGCAGGCGGCTCAGGCCATAGGGTCGTTCTTCGTCGACAGGAGCAGCGATGGAGCTCGGCAGCCGTCTGAGCGTCTGGGCAGCACGCTTTCTCGCGCAGTGAACATAGACGCTGAGGTCAACAACAGGATCGCCAAAGCCAGCACCGCCTTCCGAAAATTCCGTGAGAACGTGTGGGAGCGGAGAGGACTCAGCACTACCACCAAGCTTAAGGTCTACTGTGCAGTGGTCCTTACCACCCTCCTTTACGCCAGCGAGACCTGGACTGTCTGCAGCATACACGCCAAACAGCTCAATCGCTTACACCTGAGCTGTCTCCGCAGACCTCTCCACATCAGGTGGCAGGGCAAAGTCTCTGACACGGAAGTCCTGGAACGAGCTGGCCTCTGCAGCGTCTACATCCTCCTGCAGAAAGCCCAAGCCAGGTGGGCTGGACATGTTGTCAGAATGCCAGACAGTCGACTGCCTAAGAACTGTGTCAGGGCAAGCGCTCAGTTGGAGGGCAGAAGAAACGCTACAAAGACTGCCTCAAAGCGTCCTTCAAAGACCTGGGCGTCGACATCAACACGTGGGAGACGCTTGCTCTGGACCGTCCAGCTTGGCGCAGACCCAAATGGGTTGAGAGCTGAGACAATACAATCTTTTTCTTCTTCTTCTTCTTCTTTTTTCTTCTTTTTATATAGCAATTTCAATAAGAATGACAGATTTGAGACAGGTCGATAATTTTTCAAACAATTATGATCCAGTGGCCAAAGATGGTTCATTGACGAGTGGACTACAACAGCAGATTTGAAGCTGTCAGGAAAACAACAAGTCAATAAAGAAGAATCGATGACATGAGTAATATGTGGCAGTAGAACATTAATACATTCAATCAACACAGAGGACGGGACAGGGTCAAGCTCACAGGATTTCGGACAATCGTTCACACACGCTTTCTTTACAAACTCCTCAGAAATTCTTAGGGAGTTCCTGCACCGAAGTTATTGTAGGGAAAGGAGTATTCTTCACTTTTCCTGGTAGACTGTTCGTAGCGTTGAATAACTGTTTGGCTGTGGTGCATGCAATGATTTTAGAAGAGTAAAACTTAGACTTTGCACTGTCAACTATGTCTGTTACACTATTCCTGGTTGTCTGATAAATTTCCCAGTTGAAAGTCAAACCAGCGGCACGCCAGTGCCTCTCAGCTCTCCTTCTCTTCCGTTTGGCCTCCAACAGCTCTGGTCCCCGGGTGTTGTACCAAGGCGACGGGGGACGATTGGAAATCAGGCACCGAGTCGACGGGGCGTGCATGTCGAGTACAGCGCGCAAGGCATAAGTGGACAGCTGATCAGCAGTATGCTCAGAAGGGGTATGAGTCAGTCGGTCTGCTTTAAATGAATCTAAGTCAACTGAGGTCAGTGTGCACACCTCCATGTACACACTGATGGTGGAAGGTTTGGTGGGATTCAGACTGTAACGGTCAGAGGACAGGGTGTGATCGACGGCGGTGGACTGAAGGAGGCAGTCCTCAGTATACAGCACCCAATCGACGATGTGACCATGATTGTGTGGGCTCAGTTACAGACTGGCTAAGAAGATAAAACAGCCAAACAGTTTCAAGTAATTAAGATGTGTAAAACTGTGTGGGTGAATGAAAATCGAAGTCACCAACAATGAGTAGGGAGCCTAGTAACCTGCGAGCGTGTTCGTGAGTATGTGTGTGAGAGAAACGAGAGGGAGGGAGGGAGGGAGGAGGAGAGATGAGATGGGGGCTATGGGGGTGGGGATGTGGGGGAGAATATATGTGCATCGAGAATATAACCACTGCATTGTGTGATTATGTATGTTGAACAAAATAGTCGCCCTCCGTTTCCCTCTTCCGCACTTTCGTATTTTTTCGCCCGTGGAAGAGGAAAGCCTGATGGGGTTTGACAGAGCAGGGGAAACAAAAATAAGGATCAAGTCACTATGGCAACCATATACTGTAAGACAATTGTGTGTGCATGTGCGTAAGCATGTGTGTGTGTGAGAGAGAGAGAGAGAGGGGGGGGGGGAGGAGGAAGGGAGATTGATTGATTGAATCTTTAATGGGTAAAGAATTAGGCACAGTAAAGGCCTTTTTACAATTCTGCCCATTTAACGACACAAAACATAAAAATAAAGAACGACACAAAACATAAAAATAAAGAAATAAAATGAAATAAAATAAAATAATAAGAACGACGAATAAGAATAGTAACTGGAATAGTCTATTAAAGGTAACAAAGCGATGAAAAGAACAATTGGTACATTACATGTATGTACGTACTTACACACACACACACACACACACACACACACACACACACACACACACAATTATAAAACAAGCAAACAAAGACATACGTACGTATTCACGCCCACACACTCAAACACACACAAATACACACACGCATTTACTGTTCATGTGCTTGCACGATCACACATACATTCAATTTTTCATTCATCATGGCATGGCAGCTAGTGGACTGAGTACAAGCAAGCATTTGCAAAAGACCGCGAGTAGGTTAATCAAAAGTATCGAATAGAAATATTCTTATGTTAGTTTTAAAGAGAGATATGGCTGGAATTTGACATGTCTTTGGAAGCATGTTCCATTCTATGCTTCCATTAAATGAGAGACTCATCTTAAATAAATCAATTTTAGGCTTTGGGACAATAGCTCTGTCTGATTTACGTTGGAACTGGAAACAAAATAATGATTTTAAATATTGTGGGCATGCGTTATGAACAATCTTATGCATAAGAATCAATGTGTTATATCTAATAAGTAGATGAACAGGTAATATTTGAAGTTCTTTGTACATATTGTGCACAGATCCGCCTGTGGTATTTACATAGTTAATCATCTTGATGGCACATTTTGTAAAGAGCAAAGGGGCTTTAATGTAGAAGGAGGACATTTACCCCAAATAATTGAGCAATAGCTGAGACGAGGCTGGATATAGGCAAAGTAAAACACACGTCTAGAATGATTATCAAGAAAGTGTTTGATCTGTGACAATTGGATACTAAACAATTGCCCTTTCTCCCCCCCCCCCAGCCCCCCCCCTCCCCCCCTCCACTCCCTCAGAACGGTGATACAAGGAATATGATCAGCGGTTTCAGGAGGGGTATATGCGAAAGATGAATGAGAGAGTGGAGTAAAAAAAAAAAAAAAAAAAAGGAAAAAAAAAAGAAAGGGGTGGTGGGGGTGGGGGGCTGGGCTGGGGGGGGGGGGACAAAAAAACAAAACAGGGGATGGCCTAAAGAGGTTTTTCTTGGATTAAAAAAAAAATCTATTTGTTCTTCGTGTTTTTTTTAATTTTAATTTTTGTTTTTTTAATTTCATCCAGTGAGATAGCTTCTAAAGAGATTTTTTCCGAGTATTAATTTCTTTTACATATTGTACATAATTTTCTTGTGTCCAAAATTCAAACAACAGAATGGCTGGTATGATGATACTTTCAGAATCATTTGTAAAGAGGATCACGGAATCAATGATGCATGAGGGGTAGTCATGTAAACAATCATGGTGCACTCCATAGCTGGAGTGTACACTTAAATATTTTTTATGTATGTTTATGTATATGTTTTGTGTTGCTTGCGCGTGTCTACACACCTGCTATCTTATCTCAAGCCCTCACTGTGGGGTGTAATCAAGGTTCATGTGTCTGTTTTTAAATGTTCAAATGTTGATTTGAGATTTGTCCCAGTATATCTATTCAAAGGTTTCTGTACAAATGTTTTTGAAGATTTGTGAAACACAATGTTAATATCAGTTCAGTGAAAACATCAATATACCCTGCTTCCATGCTATAGATAAAAACATCACAATTTGTTCAATAAATTGTCAGGGCCTTGGTAATCATAGAAAACTGAGAGATGTTTTCATTATCTTCGTGAAAAAAGGACATAACATTATTCTGCTACAAGACACTCATTTAGATCGTACAATGGATGCATACTACATAGCAGAATGGGGCTACCGCGGTTGTTTCGCTTCCCACAATACGAATTCAAGAGATGTAGCTGTGCTATTTAACAATAATTTTGATTACAAAATGAAAAAGGTTTATAAAGATCCTGATGGAAACTATATGTTCATTTCACTTAGGCTTATGGAAAAGTATTTTTGCTTATAATATATATGGTCCAAACAGAGACAATCCAACCTTTTACCAAGAAATTGAAGAACATATCGAAGAACTAAGAACGCCAAACTTACTTCTGTGAGGGGACTGGAATTTGGTTTTAAACCCAACCCTTGATTATGATAATTATAGACATGTTAACAATACAGGACAAGGGAAATAGTTGGAAACATAATGCTAACATTTGACGTAACTGACATTTGGAGAGAAATTAACCCAGACTGTAGGCGTTTCAGCTGGAGAAGACCTCAACCTAGACAGCAAAGTAGGCTACATTTCTTTCTTCTCTCCGAAACTTTAATGACAGAAATAGTTTATTGTGACATTATTCCGGCTTATGGAACAGACCACTCAATGATTACATTGCAACTAAAATGTGGAGCAAGAGC
Organism: Babylonia areolata; assembly: GCF_041734735.1. Taxonomy (NCBI): domain Eukaryota; kingdom Metazoa; phylum Mollusca; class Gastropoda; order Neogastropoda; family Buccinidae; genus Babylonia; species Babylonia areolata. The sequence goes on along the minus strand of NC_134882.1, from coordinate 23,704,180 downwards.
AAAACATAGCAGCTTCTGGAAATTTAACTGATCCTTACTAAAAGACGAAAAGATGTATTTAAGAAATTAAAGAAGTAATAAAGCAAACAATAGAGGAATATGCCATTATTGAATATTCTAATACAAATTTTGATGAAATTGACTTTGAACAGATCCAACTAAGTATCTCGTATCAATTATTTTTGGATGTCCTACTAATGACAATACGAACCAAAAGTATTAACTATTCCTCTATGAAGAGAAGAAAACTGATGCAGAAGAAAAACAATAACAACCGATATTTATAGGTTAGAGAAAAAGCCAGATAAAACAAATTAGATTATGAAGAACTGCATATAAAAAACGAACGGCTACAAGGTACTAGGGATAAACGAATGGATGGAGTACTCTTAAGATCTAAAGCTAGATGGGTTGCTAATGGGGAAAAGATCTCAGATGATTTTTGTGGACTTGAGAAACGACACTATATTATAAGCAAACAAATGATAAAATTAGTTGACAAGGATGGTAATGTATCAACAGACACTAAAGATCTTATGAAGGAGGTTGTAGATTTTTACGAGCAGTTGTTTTAGCATAGGGCAGTATAAAAATTGTAGAATTGAAGATGTTCATGAGTTACCAAAACTAGACCCAGAAATGTCAGAAAACCTTGAAGGTATACTCACTGTTGAGGAAGGTGGACTCGCTCTTAAACAGATGAAAAATGGAAAGAGTCCCGGAACGGATGGATTTCCTTGTGAATTTTAAAAGTTTCTTTTTGAAAAGAGTTAAGGTGTTTATTGTCAATTCAGTTTACAAAAGATTTGATAGAAAGGAAGTATCAAGCACTCAAAAAGAAAGCATCATAATATGTATACAAAAATAAGGCAAACCAAAAGAATACATAAACAAGATATGCAAGGCCTTCAAGACTCACTTGTGATATGCACTTCATCAAACAGAGGAATTATGGAGAGAAAGAAATGCGAAAGGGATAATCTGGGCAAAAAGACTCATTGATGTGACCTTGACCTTAGACATCTAAATTTGCATTGCATTGATGTTCTGGCCAAAACAAACAACAACATGGTATACCAATTAAAACTAGATGGAAGAAACAATGTTCTATTATCCTTTTTTTCCCAACAGGCTATGTTGTGACCTTGATCTTTGACTTTGCTTCTTTTCACAGGTGTCACCATGACCAATCATTGTGCCAAGTTTGCTGAAGAATATCTATAAAAGACCTTCTCTCTCTTGCATGCAGAAATGTTTCCTATCAATATCGTACAGCTAGGTATACCTTGACCCTTAACCACCAGCTGATTTTGAATTTCTTAAGTGATTATGCTACACCCGTAGCCAGTCACAAGACCAAGGCTGATTAAAATTGAATTCATATCACACTCTCTGTCTTACATTTTTCTCTTTTGCCAAGTAGTGACCTTAACCATTTCATCTTACCAGAAAAGCCATGAATTTAATAAGGGTCTTATTCATACCTGCCATTCTGTCCAGTTCATTTCCTATGCCACTTGTATCAGTCAAGAAAAGGCCAACTTTAAAGCTTATGATCGGTACACACACACACACACACACACACACACACACACACACACAATATATATATATATATATATAATTATATATATACATATATATATATATAG
>NC_134882.1:23665028-23690028 GCF_041734735.1 Babylonia areolata | reverse complement strand
CGTATACTTTTATTCTTTGGGTTGAAATTCTAGAAAACATGGTTAGAGAAAATAAGGATATTCAAGGTACATTAATTGGTGATAAAGAACATAAGATAACACAGTTTGCACAGGATGCACAGATGATGTTAAACGGCAGTGAATTCACGTTTACAGAAATGATAGATACGTTTAACAATTTGGAAAGATGTCAGGATTACAAATGAATTCTGAAAAGACCTCAGCAATTTGGTTGGGAAGCAAATTATACAAATCAGCTATAGTTTATATATAGTTTATATGCCACACCTTAAGATTAAATGGAATCCAACAGCTTTTAAGATATTAAGAATATGGCTTACAGGAGATTTGCAAGGATGTGGAGAACTGAATTACTTAGAAAAATTCGAGGAAATTAAAAAGTTATTTGAGATATGGATAAAACGTGTACTTACACCTTTGGGAAGAATTGCTATTCCCCCCCCCCCCCCGCCCCCCCCCCAAATTCTTTTAATTGAAACTTTCAACAGCTGTGTTTCACTTTTGTATGGAAAGGAAAGCGTGATAGGGTAGCAAGAAAAACAGATATGAAACATATAGAAAACTGCGGACTAGGAATACCATCAAGGCTCTCAAACTGAGCTGAATAAGAAAAATAACAAACTCAAAGCATGAATGGAAAAGTGTAATCACCTTTTTGCATCCTGAAATTCAAAATATTGATAAATGTGGACCAAATTATTTTACTCGTTATGAGAAAATATGTTTTAGAAGGATGTCTTTAATCCCCTTTTTTGCAAACACGATTTGGCCACAAAATGAAGCACAAATGTTGGCCGAACCAATATTTCATAGTAACAAATTTGTTTTGAGTAATCCTCAACATAACAAAAGGGAATTGATACGAGAGGGCATCTGTAATGTTGCAGATCTTTATAAAGAAAACGGCAACCTTATGTCATATCTTATATGTGGAATTTAGAGAAAAAGTATAACGTAACCACAAATTTCCTTTCCTGTGCAGGTTTATTGAAAGTGATCAAACTTGTCTCGCTAAAATCAAACATGCAAATAGAGAGTATTATGAGAATGCAGTTCCTCGCCTTTTTGGCCGAACTATATTCAGTGCAAAAAGGTAGCTATAAATACTACTATCTATTGGGTCAGGGAAAAGACCTTCCGAATTTTTGTCAGGTATGGAACAATAAATGCCAGAGAGACATCAACTGGAAAGTAGTTCTGAAGAAAATAGAAAAAATTAAAGAAATTATATTAAAGTGGTTTCAGATCAGATTAGTTCATAGGATTCTAGCAACAAATATGATTTAGAAGAATATGGGTGTAGAAACTGAAGATACTTGTACATTTTGCAAGCAAGAAAAAGAAAATATTCAGCATATCTTTTGGAACTGCGAACGGATGCACTCCTGGCTACAATTTGAAGGAACTCTGAATGAGAAATGTCTTCACGTCACAGAGTTCAAGGTCAATGAAACATTCGTACTATACTCTTTGGTTATTTGGAAAAATTCAAGTCAGGTGATGTTTTTGATCTGATTATTCAACTTGCAAAAATTTTTCATATCTACTATTTTTTTTACCCTTTTTTCAAAATAGTTAAAAACACGATATTATATTGAAAAGTATATTGCTGCAATCAATTCGGAATATAACAAATTTACCGATAGTTGTTTCTTCTATACATAACTGTTTAATGATGTGCATGTTTAACATGGCTAAAAACTATCTTACTTGAATCTATGATATTCTCGTATACAGCTGAATACAAAATATCATAGTAATATCTCATGAAAAAATGTAAAACATTCCCTTTTTTCCCCCTCCCTTGTGCTAATCATCTTGTTACCATGTGCAGACGTGTTACACGAGCTCTTGTGTGTGTATGTATATGTATGTATCCATGTCATCGTACGTTTGTGTAACTTCATGTATGTCCAGATTTAGTTTATGTACGTAAGCGTCCAACTTCAAAAGAAAAGGAAAAAACCATCTTCGTACATTGTATCAAAATGAATGTATGATAACATGATGTAAAATTATCAGCGAGAAGACCTCTTGTGACACTATGTTGAAATTCTAAACCCAAAGATGGAATTATTTAAAAAACAAACAAAAAACGACGTGTTTTGTTTTTAGGTGAAGAAATTAAGCATAGTGTAATGTTATATGGAAATGATTTACTTCAAGTGGAATGCTATGTTTTGTTTGTTTGTGTTTTTTTGTTGTTGTTTTTTGTTTGTTTGTTTGTTTTGTTTGTTTGTTTTGTTGTTGTTGTTTTTTGTTGTTTTGTGGTTTTTTTGGGTTTTTTTTTTTTTGGGGGGGGGGGTGTTGGTTTTGTTTGTTTGTTTGTTTGTTTGTTTGTTTTTTCTTCTTCTTTTTTTTATTTTTTAGGATATATTCAAATGACCTATATACTTGAGTTGCAGTACCTATTTTCACTATTATGTACGTCGTCATGCCTTTCTGCACCTTATGTTTCATTTATCATGTACTCTTTCTTATCCTATTTATGTATTTGATTTATGTATTTAAGTACTTATAGTAAATGTATATGTGTAATCAAAATTGAAAATTAAAAAAATAATAATAATAAGTAATGATAATGATAACTTTGCCTTCGTAAAAAAAAAAGTCTCCCAACGACGGACCAGGCGGAGGAGGAAACCTTTCCCAGCGGCTGTGAAGGCGGAAGAGGATGACCAAAGGGTAAGGGGAGCTCTTATCCTTGGCTGGAAGTCCTCCTAGGAGACGGAACTCCGAAAAAAAAACCTGCACTGCCGAGGCCGTCCTACACGTGGCAGTATCTGCACCTGTGGGACTGTGAGCGTCGGTAGGCGAGAGAGTGGGGAAGGGACTGCACAACTCCTCTTCACTAAAAAAAAAAAAAAAAAAAAAAAAAAAGTCACCTGTGCTGATCAGGCAACCAGGCTAATGTCGGAACGACGAGCTAGCCCTTCAACACCCAGCTTTCCCAAGCCCTGCGGCGATGGAGAAGTGGTAACGGGGACAGGCAGAGGATTCTGCACGCAGGCGGCTGTGGGGTGATGGTCGTCCGCCGTAGACTGGGGCAGATGCGGCGCCCGTATCCTCCCACAGTGTCAGAGCAGCCCTTTTTAGGGACAGCACTGCTCTCCCCACATGGGGAAGGGGAGATAAAAGGATCCCTAAACAAAGCCTGTCTCGCCTAGTATCTAGTAGGAAACCGCACCTACTTGGACATCCAACACTAGCGGTCGAAAACAACAGAAAAAAAGAACCAGGAGTCATGCCCTGACTCTGGGTGCCTGGAATGTTTGCACCCTTTTGGACAGAGACGACAGACCAGAAAGGCGCACAGCGCTCATTGCTAGAATGCTTGATCGCTACCAGGTGGACATAGCAGCCGTAAGCGAAACCAGGTTTGCCAGTGAAACCCAGCTGGAGGAAGTTGGAGGGTGCTACACCTTCTACCGCATTGGGAAGCCAGATGGCACCTCAGAACCTCAGACGTGGGCTTTGCCATACGAACCAAACTTGCACGACACCTTCCACGTGATAGGCTGATGAACCTGTGTCTGAAGCTGTCCGAGGATCGCTTCTCCACAGTCATCAGCTGCGGACCAACACCCTCTTCCAACAAGCGGACAAGTACAAGAACACATGGATGCACCCTCACTCCAAGCAATGGCACATGCTGGACTATGTGATTGTCCAGCAGAAGGACAGAGGTGATGTTTCCATTACACGATGCATGAGAGGAGCCGTCTGTTGGTCGGACCATCGCATAGTACGCAGCAAGATGAACGTCAGACTTGCACGCAAGTTCCAACCAGCCAGAAATCCCCCAGGAAGCTGAACATTCACCACCTCCCTATCACCAAGGACGTGCTGCAGCAGCAAATCCAAGCAGCTGTCCAAGAAATTCCTGCATCGACTGATGTAGAAGAGGTGTGGAGCACCTTTAGAGATGCTGTGCACACAGCAGCAGCTGACACACTCGGCTTTGTACAGAGGAGCCACAAAGATTGGTTTGACAAGAACGACTCTGGAATCTCCAAGCTCCTGGACACACTGCACATACGGCATCAGGGTCACATTTCCGATAAAGACTGCCAGAGGAAGAATAACTGGTACTTGCAAACCAAGCAACTCGTACAGAAGAGGCTGCGTGAGATGAAGAACACCTGGTGGGAGAGAAAGTCTGAAGAGCTTCAGTCCGCTGCTGATGCTCACGACATGAAGACGTTCCATGATGGTCTCCGAGCTGTGTATGGGCCGAGAGTCACAGGATGAACCCTGTCCGAGCCTTGGACCAGACCACCCTCCTGAAAGACAAGAAAGACATCCTTGCCCGCTGGGCAGAGCACTTCAACACCCTCCTCAACAGGGACTCGTCCTTCTCTGACGAGGTAATTGCAGCCCTCCCACAGCTACCAGTCAATGACTCGCTGGCTGCCCCTCCCACCAAGGCTGAGACCTGGAAGGCCCTGAAGCTGACAACGCGAGGACCAGGAGCGGATGGAATCCAGGCTGACATCTACAAGTATGGAGGCAAGGTGCTGACAGACAAGCTGACCGCCCTGTTCGAGTCTATCTGGGAGAGAGCGGAGGTCCTCCAGGATTTCAAGGATGCTTCACTTGTCCATATTTACAAACGGAAGGGAGACAAAACATCCTGCGATAACCACAGTGGAATCTCTCTCCTCTGCATCGCCGGCAAGATCTTCGCCCGCATCATACTGAACAGACTAGTTGACCATGTCTCCAACATAGTCATCCCTGAAGCACAGTGCGGCTTCCGCTCAGTCAGGGGAACATGTATCATGGTGTTTGCTGTACGCCAGATGCAAGAGAAGTGCCGTGAGCAGAACAAGGAGCTCCACATGGTCTTAAGAGACCTGACAAAGGCCTTCGACACGGTGAACCGCCGTGGTCTGTGGAAGATCCTCCTAAAGTTCGGCTGCCCAGAGAGCCTAATCCAGCTGATTGCATCATTCCACGATGGCATGCAGGCGAGAGTACAGGAAAATACTGGAGTATACAAGGAGTTTCTGGTGATGATGGTGATTTTTTTGCGGGACTCTATAGTGCCTCAACAGCTTCCACAATGTCTGCCTTGTCAATGCTGTCAAATGCCTTCTCATAGTCAGTGAAGTTGACATACAGTGGTGAGTTACATTCAAATGACTGTTCCAGGATGATACGCAGAGTCGCAATCTGGTCAGTGCAAGATCTTTCCTGTCTAAACCCTGTTTGCTAGTCTCGTAGCTGTGGATCAACGACCTCTTTCATTCTATTCACGATAACCTGGTTGAATACCTTTCCTGTGATGGACAGCAGCTTGATCCCTCTATAATTTGAACACTGTCCGAGATCACCTTTTTTCGGGAGTTTGACAAGGTATCCCTCCTTCCAATCTGATGGGACTTCCTCCTCTTCCCAGATCTTTTTGAAGAGTGGATGAAGCATCTCCACACTGGTCTCAGCGTCCGCCTTCAGTGCCTATGCCGGGATACTGTCGGGTCCTGCAGACTTGCCGTTTCTCCTTGGTAAGCTGCTTCTTCTGCTTCGTCTGCCAGTGTCTCTAAATACTTTTGTTTGTCTTCTCTGACACTTCGCTTGACAGCATCGAATTCGAACTCCGGTAGTCTTCACTAGTGCGAGAAGGTGTGCACTCTTGTTTGCATCTCTCTGTTGACTCAGATGCGACGCCGGCAAGCAATGTGATTGTGAAACTAGCATGGCCGCATGATACCGACTTTCGAGCTTAGCAATTTTCCTGTTTTTTTGTTTTTTTTCCTGCAATGGTCAATCTCATACATTATTTTGCAATGGCATACAGCGTATGTTATCATTGTTTCCAGATATACTTAATGAGCTGTGTCCTGAGGTCTAACTTTTTTCACGTGAACACACACGCGCGCGCGCGACAGGTTTCGTTTAACTCCAAACCACATTTCCATCCCTTCTGTAACAAACATTGTTCATCTTGGCCCTTGTTCCTTGTTCCGTGCAGGCCCTTTTGCTGGTCACCAGTATATACCACATGGCCAAAGTGGACACTGTGTCTCGGCAGATCAAGTCGACGTGCAAGCACTGCTCGGAGTGTGAGAAGATGCGAGTGACAGTGAGAGGTTTACGCTTCATCAGGGTGCTCATTGCTCAGTTTCTGCTGATTGCTATACCCCAGGTCGTTTTCTGGGCCATTGTCCTCCACCCCAAGTCTGATGGGTAGGGAGGCTGTGTGTATGTGGTGGTGGTGCGTGCGTGCTTGTGTGTGTGTGGTGGGTGGGGAGTGCGTGTGTGCATGTGTCTGTGCTGTGTGTGTGTGTGTGTGTGGGGTTCCTCTGTCCTTCACGTCTATTGGGTGGGGAAGGGTGTGTGTATGTGATATGATATGATATGATATGATATGGATACTTACATAGCGCCTATCCTCGGTCGGAGACTAAGCTCTAAGCGCTTTAAAAACTCGGGATCATTTGCACAACAGGCTGCCTACCTGGGTGGAGTCGACTGACAGCCGCCATTAGGCGCTCATCATTCGTTTCCTGTGCCATTCAATCAGATTTCAGGCACGCACAGATACACACTCAGACATGCGACATTCTACGTGTGACCGTTTTGTTTATTTACCCCGCCATGTAGGCAGCCATACTCTGTTTTCGGGGGTGTGCATGCTGGGTATGTTCTTGTTTCCTTATCCCATCGAACACTGACATAGATTACAGGATCTTTAACGTGCGTATTTGATTTTCTGCGTGCGTGAACACACGAAGGGGGTACACACACACACACACACACACACACACACACACATATGTGTGTGTGTGTGTGTGCGCGCGCGCGCGCTCGTACGTGATTATAAATGCATGTATTTTATAACCATACCCCCATAATGCTGGCATTATGATAATACCGATCTTTGATTTTAGCTATGCAATCGAAATAAAGGCACATTGACAATGGGGTCTTTGAAATATTTTGGCAAAACGTTTCACCACCCCTTAAAAGCAGTGTGCGTTATTCGCGCTGTTCATTCCTAGAGTGTCCTTGATTAAATGATTTTTGTAGAAAAACTTAAGTGTATTTTTTATATTGTTTGGCTGTTATTGAATATTCCATTTTATGGGACCAGTGTTGTAGATGCCTGACACAGGGCCGGGCTATCAAATGATTGACGTGTAAACGGACTGTTCCAAATAGCAATATCACATACAGTGATGACCCAGCAATCATTGTGTCCCTGATACGGTGTTGCAGGAAAGACTACGAGTGGGTGATACTGTCGGTACAAGGGTCGCTAGGTATGCTGGCAGGACTCATCACGCTGGTGCTGCAGTGGAGACTGCTATCCTTCCGCATCATCCCCTGCACCAAGCCCATCAACACCACCCGACAGCACGGCACCCTGCGGCTTTCCCGGCAGGAGGAGGTGGTGTTTCCCAGCTTGAAGGACGACGCCAACAGCCCCGCGGGTTACGTCACAGTCGTCAAATCCCGCAGCGGGCAGCTGCACTTCAGCCGGACGGTCAACTGCCAGTGCGCTCACTGCGTGGAGCACAAGACCAATGCCGATGATGCCTTGGCCAAGAAAATGGCCGTGCAGGCGGCAGCCACCTTCGGCAAAATGGCCGCCAAACCCTCCTTGCCCTCCCTCAGACGCAAGGACTCGCAGAAAAGGAGAAAGAGTGGCCGGGAGGCAAGTATACCAGCAGCAACAAACCTAAGCTAGGGTCATTAAAGTAGAAGAGGAAAATGCGACACGGGGAGTTTTCCGTGTGTGCCAACAAACGCCAGCTGGCCAGTGGATGGGAAGCCCCATCGGTGCGGAAAGGTATGACAGGAACGAATCAGGCTTTGATGATACCCTGTTAATACATTATCATTCACCCACTCATGCTTGCATGTACATTCGCGTGCATATACATACGTTCACCTTCTTCTTCAGACACACACTCCCGCAACCAACTCTCTCTCTCTCTCTCTTTCTGTTCTGTCATTGATAGTTTATGTTTGCGTGGTTTTGGCACGCATATTTAATTGGTTTTCCTTGTTCACATACTGCAAATTCTGATACCCGGGTTGTTTCCTCTTTTTACTTTGCTTTGAATAAAGTATTAAGAATTCCACCATTTTATTTGTGTGTGTGTGCAATGTACGTGCTAAAATGTGACATCCAACATGTTATCACTCACTTATCCTTTCTGTTCTCACTTTTGAGAAGGCAGTTGAGAACACTTGGAATGAAACATGATGAAACAGACAATACAAGAATACAAGGCATCGTTGAGAAACAAAAAGGCTACTTACAAATAAAATATTTTACACTCGCTACAAGATGATATGAATGATCCAAAATGTTTTAGGGGTACAGTAAAATCCTTTGTTTCAAAGCATACCATGCAAAACGAAATCAAGGCACAAGATTGATATGTCCATTTTAGTAATTTTTCAACTCAGTCCCTGAAGGGCATGTTGATGGTGGTGACGTTGACGGTAGAGGTGGGGATGATGTTGGTGAAGACGGTGGTAGTGATGTTGATGGTGGTGGTGGGGATGATGTTGGTGATGGTGTTGGTGATGTAGATGGTAGTGGCGAGGATGATGTTGGTGAAGACGGTAGTGGTGATATTGGTGGTGGTGGGGATGATGTTGGTGATGATGTAGATGGTAGTGGCGAGGATGATGTTGGTAATGACGTTGGTGTTGATGTTGATGGCGGTGGTGGGGATGATGTTGGTGATGACGGGGGTGGTGACGTTGATGTTAGTGGCGATGATGATGTTGGTGATGATGGTGGTGGTGGTGGTGGTGGTGGTGACATTGATGGAGATGAGGATGATGTTGGTGATAACAGTGATGGTGATGATGATGGTGGTGACGTTGATGTTAGTGGTGAGGATGATGGTAGTGATGATGGTGGTGTTGGTTATGTTGATGGTGGTGGTGATTCGGAGGAGGAGGATGATGGTGGTGGTGACGTTGATGGTGGTGATGAGGATGGTTTTGGTGATGATGGAAGATTTAAGGTGATGATAATGATGGTAACGGTAATGGATGTGGAGTTGATGATGAGGGTGGTGGTGGGGATTTTAGTGGCGTTGGTGAAGAGGTTTGGTCGTAATGGTCATGATAGATGTGAGATTGATGATAATAATGTTGATGCTCTTGAATGTGACATAAATGAATGTGAGGTTTCGAAAGTCATTGCAGCTCTGAAAAAGGGTAAAGCATCCAGACCAGATTGAATAATTAGTGATTTTTTTTCAAAAATCCCTCAGCGCAAATAACATTTTTGTGAAATATGTTATTACTTTCTCATCTGGTTTATATTCTGATGGATAGACAGAGCCCCTCAATCAACCATTGCATAGGAAAGGTGATCAGAATGGCCCTGATAACTACAGAGGTATTTCTTTGTTTAATATTAGTAGTAAATTGTACAGCTACATTTTAAATAAAAGACTTTCTCAGTTGGTAGAAGAAGATGTAGTACATGAAACCCAGGGAGGTTTTCGAAAGGGATACAGTACAAATCTTCACCTTAACAGCGTTAATACAGAAACAATAAGACTAAACAACCTTATGTTGCATTTATAGATGAAAAAAAACCCACATTTTATTCCGTGGTGACAGAGAAACTGGTGTGTTATTAAGAAAAATAAGATAGAAGGCAAAATGAAAAGCATGTACAATCTTGTTAAAGCTAGAGCGTGGGTGGGAATGTTACTGAAGTGTTTATGTGCCCTCGTGGACTTAAGCAAGGAGAAATTTGTAGCCCTGTTTTGTTTTCCCTTTTCATCAATGAACTTGCGGAAGAAATTGTACGTGCAGGAAAACATGGTGTTCAACTTAACCCTGATTTCATTGAAATCTTAATCCTTTTTGCAGATGATGTAGCACTTATTTCAGATACCATTAGTGGCTTACAAACTCAGTTGAATATTTTATATAGCACTTCCAAACGTCTTAATCTTAATGTGAACTTAGATAAATCGAACATTATTGTATTCAGAAATGGTGGTTATATCTCAATGCTTGAAAAATGGTTGTATGGTGTTCAAAAAATAGCTATAGTCAACATGTACAAACACTTGGGAATATTCATTTTCCACTCGCCTTTCTTACCAACATACTCTCGAAGATATGGCCGGTCGTGCCAAAAAAAGGTGTAATTGCTATCTTCAGAATTCTGTGGTCCATTGGAAATAGATCTCCTACTGTGTTTTTTTTTGTGTTTTTTTTAATTTTTTTTTAACTGTTTGATGGACAGATTCAGCCCATGTTAACCTATAATGATGACATCTGGGGTACTGAAGGAAATCTTGAGCCTCTTAAGTCTGTTCATTTCTTTTCTATAATAATGTTTCTTAATGTTAGAATCCATTCTCCGAACACGTTAGTTTATGGAGAAACTGGCCGATATCCTGTATTCATAAACATTTATGCTAAATGTATTAAATATTGGTGACGTATTTGAAAATGCCTTTGAACAGACTCCCCTTAGCTTGTAACATGTTACTAACCTTGCATAATCAAGATGAGATTATGTGGGCATCCTCTGTATGTTATCTTTTATGTCGTTTTGGTAATGTATGGCAGAGCCAGGGTGTTGCTGACTGTAGTCAACTTCTGTCAATTTGTAAAAATAGATTGAAGGAATGTTAGCAGCAAGATTGGCATTTTGAAATAACTACTAGACACAGGTTTTCTTTTTATAGTTCATTCAAATCGTCGCTACTATTAGTTCATATCTGGCGATAAATGTTCATCACATTAAGGTGCGTAATGCATTGACACGGTTTAGACTTGGTGTCTCCCCTTTGAAACCTCACCGCTTGCGTTACTGTCAGAATGTTTCGTTGGATAGTTTAAACTGCCCGTTTTGTTGTTCTGTTCAAGAAACAGAAGTCCATTCTATACTGGTTTGTCCAAAATATAAAGAACTTAGAGACAAATACATACCATCAAAATTCTGTAATAATCCATCAAGTTTTAAATTATTCATTCTTGCTGCAAACGAAAACAGTACAGTCATCAACAACCTGGCTATGTTCATTTATAAAACATTACAAATGAGACAATCATCAACTTGTTAGTATGCTTTCAATAGTTCTGCTTAAGTGCCTTACTTGAGTGTTTGATTGGTATATTGTTTCGGTGCCAAAACATTTTACTTGTCTGGAACCAATTGACAGCAAATGTAACAATTCAACCTCTCTTGATATGGGCCAAAGGCCTGATCAGTAAAACATTCGTAATCGTATTCGTATCCCTTCCGTTTTCAACATTCCCACCCTGGGTAATGAAACAAAGAAGACCAAAGAGAATGGGAAATAAAACAAAGGGAAGGGAAACAAGAAAGCGGAAGCTGGGATTTGGAAATGATGGGTATATGTGTTTATACATGAAAGTGAATGGTAATAGACTTGGTGAGCAAAGCTGGTGACGTGCGGACGCTATGCGTAAACCGTGTATTGAGCTTGGCGTTTTGCTGTTTCGGCCCGTTTCACTGTCAACCCGCTTTCCCTCCCGTTTGGATTAGCGTTCGAGCAACTTATCATTTCCATTATGGTGGCGACATTCGCGACAGTCAGTCCAGTCTACCTGAACCGAAAGACATCCTCGACCTGTTTTGGATGTAAATCTATGTCGCGGCAGAAAGAATTGCGGGCCAAGGATCTATTCTGGTCGCTCAGCAAATCAGAGGTCCATGGAGAGCATGCTCAGCTACCAAAAAGGAACGGATGGAAAGCTGGTGAAAGGACTGAGGCTAAAGGAGATGACAATTTAAATGTCCAATACCAACCCCTTTATTCTCCGATCGGACACAGGTGATGAGTAACTAGCAAAAAAGTTTGCATTAACAATATCCCTATCTCAGCAGCGGACACAGAAATCGAACATTCACTTGCACAGGTAGGCTGTGAATTAAGATCGATGATGAAAATGGAAAGAGCTAGGGATGCTGACAAAAGAATAACCAGATTTTGTATTGGACCCAGATTTGTTTACATCACAGTGCTGGCCAAACCTCTACACGCTTCTCTAAATGTCAATATATTCTCTACCAAAATATATCACAAAAAGCAAAAAAGAATAAATGAATAAATAAGTAAATAAATAAATTGTTGCCACTGACTACAACCCAGCCACCACGTTTCCGACTGCACAAGTAATGTTGTTTGCAGGCAATATAAGCAAAGGACATAAAGGGGTGATCCTTCTTGCCAATTTAAAGACAGACAGACCTGCTGACAAACGAACCAGCGTTTTTATCACCCCCCACACTCCCCTTCCAAAATATGCAAAGTGCAGGCCAATACTAGACTCCCGGTTGATAAATATTCTGCTACTGACACCTCTGTCGAACCTGTTGACTGAAGGCGTCCTCCAGTCCATCAGTCCACTATTCTCTCCTCCATGAACATGCCTTACGTAGCAGGTCCCAGACTCCAAAGTGTGGCAGGTCCAGTGAACGCTGGAGCCTGAGAGAGGGCAGAGAAAAGCAGCCCAGGCGTAACGACTCGAGGTCGGCCAGCCCCGCGACGACTGAGGACGCTTTGGACGTCGAGTCAGCGACAGTGCACCAGTGTGGGTAACGCCCAGGTGTCTTAACTGTCCCTCGGATTGGAAGTGGCTTTTGGACCGAAAGAATGGATTGTGATTGAACGGCCATGGAATAGTTGTAAATATTTATATTTTGATATCACGGATAAACGGCACATTGTATGGTGAAATGTAAGATGATTGAATATAGCTTAAAAGAATTTTATTTATTAAGTACTTTAAGCAATAGAAAATATAACTGCTTGCAAGAAACACGCGTAACAGAAGCAGAAATTGTGTTATTTTTCAAGAAGAGTGGGGAGACAGAACTGTTTTATGTCGATAGAAAAGGAAATCGAGGAGAAGTTATTTTGATATTAAGATATTCCCAGGGGGAAACTGAGGTAACTATATCGAAAGAAAGAATGCAGGCTATTTTTGTATGAAAGGGAGATAATCTAATTACCGAGGTAAACATGGATTCACCTAACAATTCAACAGAAAAAAACAACCACTTTTTTTCAATGTCATGACACTGTCGATAGACATAGTAAATATAGTGATAGGGATCTTTTGATCGTCGACGATTTTAACTGTGTGCTTAAAAAAAAGAGAAATAGAAAAGAGAAAGGCAAGGCATTCAAGACTCACTCGTGATGCACACTCCAACAAAGGAATCATAAAAAACCAACTACTGCAATACAGATAATCTGGCAAAACGACACAATGATGTGACCTTTACCTTTAACTTATAAATTTACACAACATTGATGTTCTGGCCAAAACAAACCACGACATGGTATACCATGGTGAATGAAAATTGAATGAAAAATCTGAAGTGCTATCATGATTTTACATTTTCCCAGCAGGACATGTTGTGGCCTTGACCTTTGACCTCCTGCCTTGTTTCTTTTCACAGATTTGGTTTTCACAATGAGAAATCATTGTACCTTGTTTGCTAGAGATTATAAATAGAGAAGACCTTATTTCTCTCGCGCATAACTGTTTCCTATCAGCATCATGATTTATGTCAGGTTGACCGTGAACTTTTACCTTTGATTTTGAATTTATTTAGGGATTATCCTGAACACATAACAAGTTGCAAGACCAAGACTGATAAAAATTGGATGTAAGATACGGTCTCTATCAAGCTTTTTCTTTTTTGAAATGATTAACTTGACCTTTGCCCTCTCAACCTCACCATATCGTCATAACGGTATGGCTTGTTAGGTCTTATTCATACACGCTATCCTGCCAACTTGAGTTCCTAGGTCACTTGTAGAAGCCAATAAACTGCCAACGTTAACGTTTAACAGGTACCACACACACACGCGCGCGCGCATGGACACAGACAGTTAAAACACCTGGCTCAAACACAGACTCACTTTGTTTACACAAGAATGATGGTCTCTGTATTATACAGTTGCATACTGTTTGCACAAAAGAAGACTTCAATACTTGATTGGCTTCAAATAAAAGAAACTGGCATGCACAAGTGGTATTAAAAAAATCCCCACCCCCGACCCCCCTACTAAGCGCGTTAGGCTATGCTGCTGGTCAGGCATCTGCTTAGCAGATGTGGTGTAGCGTATATGGCTAGTGCGAACGCAGTGACGCCTCCTTGAGCTTAGAACTTTAGGCCTAAATGCTAAAAAAAAATATAGTTCTCTGCCGACACGTATGCACGGTCTCCTTGTCCTATGTGTGGTGCTTCAGTTGAAGATGAAACATTACATTTTTATGTGTAAGTATTATGAAGAAATGGAGTGAGGGCTGGGCAGGCAAGCAGGCAGGATTCGAAAGGGTGTAGCTGAAACTGTGTATTTGAAAACTGGATGTTAAAACCACCCAGTCAATCAGTGTAAAAGTCTACCAGGTGCTAAAATCACGCTGGTTGGTGTAACAGACAGTCTGTAAGCTTCAGAACAAAGATAAGTGATTTTTCAGTGGTTTTGATTAATAATTTGTCATCGCGTTATTGTTTAATTTCTGAATTATTTGCAAATTATTGATAGGGCCCAAATGTTACAAAAGGACCGGTAGTTTTCTGCAAAATACAATCTGCTATGCAACAATACCCAGATGCACCCTTCCACTGGCTAAGAGGAGACAACCTGACAAAAATCCCCAATCCCACGGCTTTCATACAGTACCAATGGGATGAATGGCTGTTGGGTTAAACAGTCACTAACTGTATGCAGTCTGGCCTTAGGGCGACACCAGGCTGATGGACTCCACACAGATGGACATCCATTGCCCTTCCCTGATAAGAGGCTCTGTCAGGGCGACCGAATATTTTCCCTCACCACATAGAACACCCTTCTATGGATACTAACAAAACCCTGTCTCGCGTGCACCTCGGGGATCAGCTGCATAGCACGAGACATAAATTCAGATCCCCAAAACCCCAAAACAGGCGTGGCAAAAGAGGTGGGAAAAGATTGTGCTTAGGTAGCAGAATGACAAAAGCAGAGCGGCTGTCAAAGAAATTCTTTAGAATCAGCAGTTGGAATTGTTCCAGCGTGAGAATGAGAATCTCAACAATTGAGAAATTGGCATATGATTTTGACATTCTATTTCTCCAAGAGACCAGGACAAGTGCAGACAGACCAATACATTTTGAGAATTTCACAACGTTTCAAAGGAATGAAGGAAGAGGGGTAGCAATTATACTGAACAAAAACCTAAAAAACAAAGTTTCCACCATAAATCTAGAGAAATGGTGTAGCAACTCATGTGAATTAGTGGGGGTGCGTCTTGAAAAACCTGACGGAATTCACAAAAGCATCGTGCTCATCAATGCCTATGTTCACCCAGGAAGCTGCACAACAAAAGAGGATTGGGCCTTTTTAGAGGAAATAGAGAACGAACTTGGAGACTCAGTCATTATCTGTGGAGACCTTAATGCAAGATCGAAGTTATGGGACCAGCGGAACACCAACCCACAAGACTCGCACTTGAAGGAATGATAGGGGAAATTCTTCTTAGCCCATTAACAACCACATCCCCAACTCGCCTTGGAACAAGACAAGGGGACAGTGACAGTGTGATCGACATCGCTCTAACATCTCCAAAATTCAGAGCAGAAATGAATGCAGAGACACTTCCACACCAAGGCAGTGACCACCTCCTGGTAGTTTTCAGTCTACAGAAACTGTCAGATAAACCCTGTATGAAACCGCGTGATCCATTTCAGTATGAAACCAAAGAGACAACCGTCATCGAAAGACGCAGAAGAAACAAAAGAACGGCACTGAACAGGATGCAAACTATTCAGCCCCCATGGTGGAATACCGACACAGAGAGAGCCTGGGTAGAAAAAAACATGCGGCTGTCAAACTTTGGCAAAAAGAAAAAACAAAACCATCTCCGGACAAAGTGGAAACAGTTTTGCGAGGCACTCAGTTATGACACAATATTGACAGAGTTCTGGTAATTTTATCGTCGCATGGAAGGGAAAACGTGCACAACAACAACCCCAGACATGTTAGACACTGACGGAACCAAGCTTAAGACAAACGAAGAAAAAGGATCTGCCCTGCTCAAACGTTTCATACAACAGAGCGATCCAAGAAACTTAGCTGAGAAAAAGAAATATGTTGAGGAGTTAAACCAAACCCTTATGCAGACTGGACCCGATGATGACTTGACAATAGATGATCTAAACGAAGCAATAGCTAAATGCAAGAAAGAATCGGCTCCTGGCCCAGACAAAGTTCGCTACTCGGACATCAAGGAGCTATCGGAAGAGGACAGAAGCAAACTTTTCAATCTATATCAAAACAGTTTCCACAATGGACATGTGCCGGAGGACTGGACACACAGCTTCTTAAAACCCATACCAAAACCAGGAAAGGACCATCGTCAGGTAATCGGCTGCCGGATCCTAACCATGCAAAACATTGCTGGAAAGCTCATGGAATGCTTGATAGCCAGGAAACTTGCAAGGGATCTTGAACACAGGTGCATTCTCCCTTCAAATCAAGGTGGTTACAGAACAGGCAAGTCCAGTATAAAGGCTATTTCAAGCTTTTCATCTTATACAAAGGTGATTCCAAGCTGTTCATCTGGTATAAAGGTGAATCCAAGCTGTTAATCTTATATAAAGGTGATTCCAAGCTGTTCATCTTGTATAAAGGTGATTCCAAGTTGTTTATCTTGTATAAAGGTGATTCCAAGCTGTTTATCTGGTATAAAGGTGATTCCAAGCTGTTCATCTTATATAAAGGTGATTACAAGCTTTTCCTCTGGTGTAAAGGTGATTCCAAGCTGTTCATCTGGTATAAAGGTGTTTCCAAGCTGTTCATCTTGCATAAAGGTGATTTAAAGCTGTTTATCTGGTATATCCGAACTGTTCATATGGTAGAAATGTGATTCCAAGCTGTTCATCTTGTATAAAGGTGATTCCAAGCTGTTCATCTTCTATAATGGTGATTCCAAGCTGTTCATCTGGTATGAATGTGATTCCAACCTGTTCATCTCGTATAAAGGTGATTCCAAGCTGTTCATCTTCTATAAAGGTGATTACAAGCTTTTCGTCTGGTGTAAAGGTGATTCCAAGCTGTTCATCTGGTAGAAAGGTGATTTCATGCTGTTCATCTTGTATAAAGGTGATTCCAAGCTGTTCATCTTGTATAAAGGTGATTCCAAGCTGTTCGTCTTACATAAAGGTGATTCCAAGCTGTTCATCTTATACAAAGGTGATTCGAAGCTGTTCATCTCGAATAAAGGTGATTCCAAGCTGTTCATCTTCTATAAAGGTGATTCCAAGTTGTTTATCTTGTATAAAGTTGAATCCAAGCTGTTCATCTTCTATAAAGGTTATTACAGGCTTTTCGTCTAGTGTAAAGGTGATTCCAAGCAGTTCATCTGGTATAAAGTTGATTTCAAGCTGTTCGTCTTGTACAAGGGTTATTCCAAGCTGTTCATCTGGTATAAAGGTGTTACCAAGCTGGTCAAATGGTATAAATGTAACGCCAAGCTCTTTGTGTTCTATAAATGTAATTCAAAGCTGTTCATGTGATATATAGGTGATTCCAAGCTGTTCATCCTGTATAATGGTGATTCCAAGCTGTTCATCTGGTATGAATGTGATTCCAAGCTGTTCATCTCGTATAAAGGTGATTCCAAGCTGTTCATCTTCTATAATGTGATTCCAAGCTATTCATCTGGTATAAGGTGATTCCAAACAGTTCATCTTCTATGAAGGTGATTCCATGCTTTCCACCTTGTATAAAGGAAATAACAAGGTGTTCATCTGGTATAAGGGTGATTCCACGCTGTTCATCTAGTATAAAGGTGATTCCAAGCTGTTCATCTGGTATCAAGTTGATTCCAAGACGTTCATCTGGTATAAAGGTAGATTATAAGCTGTTCATCTGGTATAAGGTGATTCCAAAGCTGTTCATCTTATATAAAGGTAATTCCAAGCTGTTCGTCTTGTATAAAGGTGATTCCAAGCTGTTCATCTGGTATTAATGTGATTCCAAGCTGTTCATCACGCATAAAGGTGATTCCAAGCTGTTCATCTTGTATAAAGGTGATTCCAAGCTGTTCATCTTGTATAAAGCCTAATTCCAAGCTGTTCATCTGGTATAAAGGTGATTCCAAGCTGTTCATCTTGTATAAAGGTGATTCCAAGCTGTTCATCTGAATAAAGGTGATTCCAAGCTGTTCATCTGGTATAAGGGTGATTCCAACTGTTCATCTTGTATAAAGGTGATTACAAGCTTTTCGTCTTGTGTAAAGGTGATTCCAAGCTGTTCATCTGTATGAATGTGACTCCAAGCTGTTCATCTGATATAAGGGTGATTCCAAGCTGTTCATCTCGTATAAAGGTGATTCCCAGCTGTTCATCTTATATAAAGGTGATTCCAAGCAGTTCATCTTATATAAAGGTGATTCCCTGCTGTTCATCTTATATAAAGGTGATTCCCAGCTGTTCATCCTGTATAAAGGTGATTCCAAACTGTTCATCTTGTATAAAGGTGATTCCAAGCTGTTCATCTTTTATAAATGTGATTCCAAGCTGTTTATGTCGTATAAAGGTGATTCCAAGCTATTCTTCTGGATTAAATGTGATTCCAAGCTCTTCATCCGGTATAAGCATGATTCCAAACAGTTCATCTTCTATGACGGTGATTCCATGCTGTTCGTCTTGTATAAAGGAGATTCCAAGCTTTTCATCTGGTATAAATGTGATTCCAAGCTGTTCATCTTGTATAAAGGTGATTCCAAACTGTTCATCTGGTATAAGGTAGATTCCACGCTGTTCATCTAGTATAATGGTGCCTCGAAGCTGTTCATCTTTTATAAAGGTGATTCCAAGCTGTTCATCTGTTATAAAGGTGATTCCAAGCTGTTCATCTTGTATGAAGGTGATTCCAAGCTGTTCATCTTGTATAAAGGTGATTACATGCTTTTCGTCTGGTTTAAAGTTGATTCCAAGCTGTTCATCTGGTATAACGGTGATTTCAAGCTGTTCATCTTGTACAAAGGTGATTCCAAGCTGTTCATATGGTATAAAGGTGTTACCAAGCTGGTCATATGGTATAAATGTGATTCCAAGCTCTTCATGTTGTATAAATATGATTCAAAGCTATTCATCAGATATATAGGTGATTCCAAGCTGTTCATCTTGTATAAAGGTGATTCCAAGCTGTTCTTCTTGTATAATGGTGATTCCAAATTGTTCATCTGGTATGAATGTGATTCCAAGCTGTTCATCTCGCATAAGGGTGATTCCAAACTGTTCATCTTGTATAAAGGTGATTCCAAGCTGTTCATCTGGTATATAGGTAGATTCCAAGCTGTTCATCTGGTATAAGGGTGATTCCAAACTGTTCATCTTGTATGAAGGTGATTCGAATCTGTTCATATTATATAAAGGTGATTCGAAGCTGTTCATCTTGTATAAAGTTGATTCCAAGCTGTCCATCTTGTATAATGGTGATTACAGAACTGGACATCTGGTATGAATGAGATTCCAAGCTGTTCATCTGGTTTAAAGGTGATTCCAAGCTGTTCATCTTATATAAAGGTGATTCCAAGCTGTTCATCTTATTTAAAGGTGATTCCAGCTGTTTATCTTGTATGAAGGTGATTCCAAGCTGTTCATCTTGTATAAAGGTGATTCCAAGCTTTTCATCTTCCATAAATGTGATTCTAAGCTGTTCATGTCGTATAAAGGTGATTCCAAGCTATTTTTCCTGATTAAATGTGATTCCAAGCTTTTCATCTTGTATAAGGGTGATTCCAAACAGTTCATCTTCTATGAAGCTGATTCCATGCTTTTCATCTGGTATAAAGGTAGATTCCAAGCTGTTCATCTGGTATAAGGGTGAATCCAAGCTGTTCATCTTTATAAAGGTGATTCCAAGCTGTTCATCTGGTATAAAGGTGATTCCAAGCTGTTCATCTTATATGAAGGTGATTCCAAGCTGTTCGTCATGTATAGAGTTGATTACAAGTTGTTCATCTTGTAGAAAGGTGATTTCAAGCTGTTCATCTTGAATAAAGGTGATTCCAAGCTGTTCATCTCGTATAAAGGTGATTCCAAGCTGTTTATCTTGTATAAAGGTGATTCGACTCTGTTCATCTGGCATAAAGGTGATTCCAAGCTGTTCATCTTCTATACAGGAGATTACAAGCTTTACGTCTGGTGTAAAGGTGATTCCAAGCTGTTCATCAGGTATAAAGGTGTTTTCAAGGTATTCATTTTGTATGAAGGTGTTACCAAGCTGGTCGAATGGTATAAATATAATCTTCGTGTTGTATAAATGTAATTGAAAGGTGTTCATCTGATATATAGGTGATTCCAAGCTGATCATCTTGTATAATGGTGATTGCAAGCTGTTCATCTTGTATAAACCTAATCCCAAGCTGTTCATCTGCTATAAAGGTGATTCCAAGCTGTTCATCTTCTATACAGCTGATTCTAGGCTGTTCGTGTTGTATAAAGGTGATTGGAAGATGTTCATCGTCTGTAAAAGTCAATCTGTTCATCTGGTGTAAGGGTGATTCCAAGCTGTTCATCTCGTATATAGGTGATTCCAAGCTGTTCATCTCGTTTGAATTTCATTCCAAGCTGTTCATCTCGTATAAAGGTGATTCCTTGCTGTTCATCTGGTATGAATGTGACTCCAAGCTGTTCATCTGGAATAAGGGTGATTCCAAGCTGTTCATCTTCTATAAAGGTGATTCCAAGTTGTTCATCTTACATAAAGGTGATTCCAAGCTGTTCATCTCGCATAAAGGTGATTCCAAGCCGTTCATCTTGTATTAAGGTGATTCCAAGCTGTTCATCTTGTATAAAGGTGATTCCAAGCTGTTCATCTGGTATGAAGGTGATTCCAAGATGTACATCTTGTATAAAGGTGATTCCAAGCTGTTCATCTGTATAAAGGTGATTCAAGCTGTTCATCTGCTATAAGTAGATTCCAAGCTGTTCATCTGGTATAAAGGTGATTCCAAGCTGTTCATCTGGTATAAAGGTGATTCCAAGCTGTTCATCTGGTATAATGGTGATTCCAAGCTATTCATCATGTATAAAGGTGATTACAAGCTGCTCATCTCTATAAAGGTGATTCCAAGCTGTTCATCTGGTATGAAGGTGACTCCAAGCTGTTCATCTGGTATAAGGGTGATTCCAAGCTGTTCATCTACGTATAAAGGTGATTCCAAGCTGTTCATCTTAGTATAAGGTGATTCCAAGCTGTTCATCTTACATACAGGTGATTCGAAGCTGTTCATCTGCCATAAATGTGATTCCAATCGTTCATCATGTATAAAGGTGATTCAAGCTGTTAATCTTGTATAAACTTATTCCAAGCTGTTCATCTTGTATAAAGGTGATTCCAAGCTGTTCATCTTGTATAAAGGTGATTCCAAGCTGTTGATCTGGGATAAGGGTGAATCCAAACTGTTCATCTTGTATGAAGGTGATTCGAAGCTGTTCATATTATATAAAGGTGATTCGAAGCTGTTCGTCTTATATGAAGGTGATTCGAAGCTGTTCATCTTGCATAAATGTGATTCCAAGCTGTTCATCTGGTATAAAGGTGATTCCAAGCTGTTTATCTGGTATAAGGGTGATTCCAAACAGTTCATCTTGTATGAAGATGATTTGATGCTGTTCATCTTGTATAAGGGAGACTGCAAGCTGTTCATCTGGTATAAGGGTGATTCCACGCTGTTCATCTGTTATAAAGGTGGTTCCCAGCTGTTTATCTTGTATAAAGGTGATTCCAAACTGTTCATTCTTGCATAAAGGTGATTTCAAGCTGTTCATCTTGTATAAATGTGATTCCAAGCTATTCTTCTCGATTAAGTGTGATTCCAAGCTGTTCATCTGGTATAAGGGTGATTCCAAACAATTCATCTTATATGAAGGTGATTCCAAGCTGTTCATCATGTATAAAGGAGATTCCTAGCTGTTCATCTGGTATAAAGGTGATTCCAAGTTTTTCATCTTGTGTAAAGGTGATTCCAAGCTGTTCATCTTGTATAAACGTAGATTCCAAGCTGTTCATCTGGTATAAGGGTTATTCAAAGCGGTTCATCTTGTATGAAGGTGATTCCAAGCTGTTCATTTGGTACCAAGGTGATTCCAAGCTGTTTATCTTATATGAAGGTGATTCCAAGCTGTTCATTATGTATAAAGGTGATCACAAGCTGTTCATCTTGTATAAAGGTGATTTCAAGCTGTTTATCTTGTATAAATGTGATTCGAAGCTGTTCATCTGGCATAAAGGTGATTCCAAGCTGTTCATCTTCTATAAAGGTGATTACAAGCTTTACATCTGGTGTAAATGTGATTCCAAACTGTTCATCAGGTATAAAGGTGATTTCAAGGTATTCATCTTGTATGAATGTGTTACCAAGCTGGCCATATGGTAAAAATGTAATGCGGACCTCTTCGTCTTGTAAAAATGTAATGCAAAGGTGTTCATCTGATATATAAGTGATTCCAGGCTGATCATCTTGTATGAAGGTCATTCCAAGCTGTTCATCTTGTATAATGCTGATTCCAAGCTGTTCATCTTTTATAAAGGTGATTCCAGGCTGTTCGTGTTGTATAAAGGTGATTGGAAGACATTCATCGTCTATAAAAGTCAATCTGTTCATCTGGTGTAAGGGTGATTCCAAGCTGTTCATCTGGTATGAATTTGAGTCCAAGCTGTTCATATCGTATAAAGGTGATTCCTTACTGTTCATCTGGTATGAATGTGACTCCAAGCTGTTCATCTGGAATAAGGGTGATTCCAAGCTGTTCATCTTGTATAAAGGTGATTCCAAATTTTTCATCTTATATGAAGGTCATTCCAAGGTGTTCATCTTACATAAAGCTGATTCCAAGCTGTTCATCTCGTATAAAGGTGATTCCAAGCTGTTCATCTTGTATAAAGGTGATTCCAAGCTGTTCATCTGGTATAAAGGTGATTCCAAGCTGTTCATCTGGTATAAAGGTGATTCCAAGCTGTTCATCTGGTATAAAGGTGATTCCAAGCTGTTCATCTTGTATAAAGGTGATTCGCAAGCTGTTCATCTGGTATAAAGGTGATTCCAAGCTGTTCATCTCGTATAAAGTTGATTCCAAGCTGTTCATCTTGAATAAAAGTGATTCCAAGCTGTTCTCTTGTATAAAGGGTGATTCCAAGCTGTTCATCTGTATAAGGTGATTCCAAGCTGTTCATCTGTATAAAGGTGTTTCCAAGCTGTTCATCAGGTATAAAGGTGATTCCAAGCTGTTTATCTGGTATAAAGGTGATTCCAAGCTGTTCATCTTGTATAAAGGTGATTCCAAGCTGTTCATCTGTATAAAGGTGATTCCAAGCTGTTCATCTGTATAAAGGTGATTCAAGCTGTTCATCTTGTATGAAGGTGATTCGAAGCTGTTCGTCTTATATAAAGGTGATTCCCAGCTGTTGATCTTGTATAAAGGTGATTCCAAACTGTTCATCTTGTATAAATGTGATTCCGAGCTGTTCATGTCGTATAATGGTGATTCCAAGCTATTCTTCTGGATTAAATGTGATTCCAAACAGTTCATCTTGTATGAAGGTGATTCAATGCTGTTCATCTTGTATAAAGGAGATTGCAAGCTGTTCATCTCGTATAAGGGTGATTCCACGCTGTTCATCTTTTATAAAGGTGATTCGAAGCTGTTCATCTGGTATAATGGTGATTTCAAGCTGTTCATCTTGTATAAAGGTGATTCCAAGCTGTTCATCTGGTATAAAGGTGTTTCCAAGCTGGTCAAATGGTATAAATGTAATTCCAAGCTCTTCGTGTTGTATAAATGTAATTCAAAGCTGTTCATGTGATATATAGGTGATTCCAAGCTGTTCATCTTATATAAAGGTGATTCCAATCAGTTATCTGTTATGAATGTGATTCCAAGCTCTTCATCTCGTATAAAGGTGTTTCCAAGCTGTTCTTCTGGTTTAAATGTGTTCCAAGCTGTTCATGTGGTATAAGGGTCATTGAAGGCTGTTTGTGTTGTTATAAAGGTGATTCGAAGATGTTCAACTTCTATAAAAGTCATTACAATCTGTTCATCTGGTGTAAGGGTGATTCAAGGCTTTTCATCTCGTATAAAGGTGATACCAGCTTTCATCCAAACAATTCATCTTACAGAAAAGGTGATTCCAAGCTGTTCATCTCGCATAAAGGTGATTCCAAGCCGTTCATCTTGTATGAAGGTGATTCCAAGGTGTTCATCTTGTATAAACCTAATTCCACGCTGTTCATCTGGTATAAAGGTGATTCCAAGCTGTTCACCTTGTATAAGGGTGATTCCAAGCTGTTCATCTTGTAAAAGGTGATTCTAAGCTGTTATCTTGTATAAAGGTGATTCCAAGCTGTTCATCTTGTATAAAAGTGATTCAAGCTGTTCATCTTGAATAAAGCTGATCCAAGCTGTTCATCTTCTATAAAGGTGATTCCAAGCTATTCATATGGTATGAATGTGACTCCAAGCTGTTCATCTGGTATAAGGGTGATTCCAAGCTGTTCATCTTGTATAAAGGTGATTCCAAGCTGTTCATCTGGTATGAATGTGACTCCAAGCTGTACATCTGGTATAAGGGTGATTTCAAGCTGTTCATCTTGTAAAAAGGTAATTCCAATCTGTTAATCTTATATGAAGGTGATTTCGAGCTGTTCATTATGTGTAAAGGTGATTCCACGCTGTTCATCATGTATGAAGATGATTCCAAGCTGTTCACCTGGTATGAATGTGACTCTAAGCTGTACATCTGGTATAAGGGTGATTCCTATTTGTTCATGTTATATAAAGGTATTCCAAGCTGTTCATCTCGCATAAAGGTGATTCTAAGCCGTTCATCTTGTATAAAGGTGATTCGAAGCTGTTCATCTTGTATAAACCTAATTCCAAGCTGTTCATCTGGTATAAAGGTGATTCCAAGCTGTTCATCTGGTATAAAGGTGATTCGAAGCAGTTCATCTA
>NC_134882.1:23649928-23664928 GCF_041734735.1 Babylonia areolata | reverse complement strand
CCAAGTCCTTTGCCGAGCTTTGGGGTCATCGATGCTTCTATCAAAACATTTTACTGGGCCCATAGAACAAGATTTACAGACATCCTCTGCATCAGAAATGAACATCCAGTCGTGACTGGGTGATGAAGGACTAGCTAACTGACTAACAATTTCAAAAGTGCATCTTGTCTTTATGTGAGCGATGTTCAAACAGACATAAAGAGACAGACAGACATACAGAGACAGATGGACAGAGACAGACAGATAGATATACAGACAGAGACAGAGTGAGACAAAGCTAAAGAGACAGAGACACACTGCAAAGCAAGAAACAAAAGCAAACAGTAGACACGGATGTAATGGATCAAGCTTCAATCCTTTATTTCCAAAGACAATTAAAAACACGGTGTCAGAAATGCAAAGATGGTCAAACGACTCGGATGCTCAAACTCCACAAACAGGTGATTTCATGGAAAAAATCAGAAACACGTGGAATGGGAATAATTACGTCATCGCCATATCTGAGGTACACAAACACTTCCTCTTCTTTTTTAAATAACCATCCTCGCCACGTAGGAAAAAGAAGAAAAGGTGATTTAAAAAGGTAGTCTAACCACACTCTTGAAAAGAGAACAAGTAAAAGAAAACCCGTAAGAAGTAAGCTATCATTTCTATGTACGTCTCTTGTTCATGTGTGTTTTATTATACTTAGAACTGTATCAAATTTGAAACTACGTTTCGAAATATTAACCCAAAGTTGAGTTTCACACAAAATGTACAAATCTGAGCTTTTAAAATAAAATTCAATCAAACGTAGAATCCGCTTTTTTGATGTCGTTCTCATGAAAGTTTTCTTTGAAACCGCCTTTGTATTTTCTGAAAGAAATTTAAAGAATTATTATGAAACGACAATGTTCCAATAATGGGAGCATACTGACAATATAAACGAAAGGAAATCTCTCTGTCAGTATCCTAGAAAGAAAGAAAAAATCGCATTTAACGTATTAATCATTCTTTTAAATAATTTGCGATTCTCCGAATGCGAAAGAAAACTATCCAGGAAGACGTGATTTTCCACGTGTCTACAATTTTGTTTTGAAGAATGTTTGACAAGAGCGTCATAAGAAACACTGATGAAATATCCAAACTGACAAAAAAAGCACACCAATCCTTTACACAGAAGGTCAAGTGGAAAGAGGGCAAACTACGGTCCTGTAAATAGTGCAAAGTGGATCATCGTCTGTTTCACTAGCAACAAGAGAGAGAAAGCCTGCACTGAACTCAGCAACAGAAAAAGTAACTGATTTTTGTGTGTGACGAAATTAAACAACTGTAAAGAACTAAACTTTGCGAATAATTGTGGGGGGTATTGGGGAGGAAACAGGCGTGGACACAGTGTCCATTGAAGCACTTTTGTTTTCAAGTTTGAGACTTTTTCCCATGGAAAAAAAAAAGAAAGAAACATATCCAGGTTTGGAGGCAGGCCATAGTTCTGTTCTACTGGATGTGCAATATAAAGGTGCCGTAAATAAAGTCAGGTTTTGAGTGCAGAAAAAAGCTGTACAGATAGTGTTTAAAAAGTGTTAGTTTGCATAGTATGCTTCTCTTCGCTACCAGTATCACAAAGTGGAAACATCTTCCCATGGAAATGAAAGCACTCAAGGAGGCCTCTAGCCCCTATCCCAGTTACAGCATCTCAGGATGTAGAAGGATTGTTGCAAAGCATCCACTAACCAACTGTCTGAAACTGACATGTAGAGACACTGATATATTTCACCTGGATTTGAATGTTGCAGATCATAGTTTTGTAATTCAATCGTAACAGTCAAGTGTCTAATTATATCTAAAACAAAAATTGCAAATAAAACATATGAACCAAAATAGCTTAATAAACAAAAATAATATGCAGAAGACACCCCACTGATCATTGCTTTATAGCACAATGTAATAGTCATTGGGTCAAACTCTGCTAGGAAGAAGTACTATATTTTCAAATGTCAAAAACAATGATGAACAAAAGAACTGAAGGCTTATTCCATTTTCTACAGTTTTAAACCAATTAATACTCTGTATCCATTCTCAGTTATACGTAGGATGCAAGAAAGCGATTGATAGTAATCGAACGATGCACAAATTCAAAATCGCGTTTTGCGGACAGTCCCACCAAATATGTACACAAGAAACTTTCTGAAATTAGAAAGTATTTACACAAATAAGTTGATTCAAAATAAATAGTATTATCTACACAGTATGTGACAGTCTTTGGCTATTCCTAGTTTAACAAGTGCTCCAAAAGATATTCTATTATGTACATAACAGAATCACAAAATCTACCCATGTTACATTCCCACGGACAAATAATTATTCACAAACTACCACTGTTGAATATTACGATTTAATCTTAAAGGTGTAACAAAAAACCAAATAACCCTAACAAAATGTAAATTGATGTGGATTCCAGAACATCACCGCGTCAGTTTGTGCTTTTCTACCAAAGTTGTTGGGGACGAGAGAGAGAGAGAGAGAGAGAGAGAGAGAGAGAGAGAGAGAGAGAGAGAGAGGGGCTGGGAGGGGGGGGGGGGGGGCGAGAGAGAGAGAGAATCACTTCATACGCTTTGCTAGCACAGCTCTGCGTAATGTTGGTGATGCAGTTTCGCACATCGTGAATATGAGCGACTTCCCACTTTGGGGCCCAGAACCATATCAACGAGACTTTGCTTCCATGGTTCCCCCGCCAAGAGATCTGTTAGTATCCACACACACACGCACACCAAGGGTCAATGGTAGTTCAGCAAGAGGCAGTCATCCCGCGGGCGTACCAGGAGACAGGACTGTGGGGAAATCCAAACACAAACATACAAACAAATAGGGGAATGAAGCAAAATCCCACGTGTGTAATCTTGACTTCTCAAGTATGGATGCTTTCAACGCAAACATTAGGTTTGCTAATCCCAAATGAAATCATTCTCCACACGCTGAAAAATGAGACTTCCACGAGAGAGGAAGTATAAGCGATAATAACACTAAAAAAAGGAAACTATATATATGATCAAGAGCATATGTAAAAACTAAAACCCATTTAGGAAAAAAAGGTTACAACATTGCACGCCAGGAAATAATAATATCACACAGCTTTTCAATAGCATGACCGTAAACATTCAGTTCCGTACAAGCCGAGCACAGCTTTCGAAATGTCCACAATTCTCTCAGAAGATTTCACTACATGATCTCAGATTTCTTTCAGAACGTGTGATTAACTATGTACAAAGTTTGGTTACAGATGGACGTCAACACGTATGCCACACAAATGGACTGCGATATCATATGGACGACACAATACAATGGTGGATGACGTCGCTTCACAGATGCGTCCTTACCTCAAAACTAACAAATACTCTGGATGGATTACACATTTCCAGAAAATGGAACATAATAATTTACCTTCTCACAAAGCACTTTGAAATGGTTTTATGACTGCAGACATTCAAATGTGTGAGGGACACACACACACACACACACACACACACACACACACACACACACAGAGGTTTGACCTGTATCCAAAAGTACCTCAAACTCAGAGCCTTTCGTATTTAATTTACTGACACACACATCCTATGATGAAGAATGAATAAAGGTTACAGTCGCTTTAACTTGCTTTTTGCATTTATCTCAACTGTATTACACCATAGACAATATTTTTGCGCATATCTGTCTCTTTGATTTTGTCCAGTGATTGTTAGGAACGACAGGCCAACATTTCAGTCACAAATAAGAAACTAATCAAGATTTCAACTTTCTATTTTTCATTGTGTCATCGTTTCATTAATGTACGATACCAGCTTGAACTTGGATGCTTTTTTTTTTTTTTTTTTTTTTTGTTTGTTGGCGACCAATGAAAGATACAAGGACCAGACAGAAATTGACGCCACTCAGACTATCTATGAGCATACCAGTGATTCTTCTGCTTCTTCTTCATCCTATTATTATTATTATTGTTGTTGTTGTGAAGATAACAAGCCATCTGAATATACGATCATTTCCCACGCAGTCACCATTCTCTTTGTTTGAAGCTCGTTGGAACATTGCAAACCAAGCATACACAACACTTTCGCAATGTTTATGACGCAAAGTTAAAATTATTTATTTTTGTCTTTCATACCCCTGAACGAGACACACAACATAAGATTCAGCAGTTTGATGCTGTATGAGAGTGGTTGTTGACAGAACCCTCAAATGAACAGGTCCTGCCCCTGAAGGAGAGAGATCAGACATGCATGCCTACACTCCATACATCACTACATGATATGCGGGAAAAGGACAACCACATTTTGTATGTGCGCTTACTGAATCAAATTCACACTTCAATGAACCGAGATGTACGATCTACAACAGATGTTCTGGGTAATGGAAGTGCTATAAATATTATGTGCAGTTTTGTGGTGTATATGTCCATACGTCAAACGAAACTTCTGGAATAGTACTGTATTGCATGGTATGTGTCACATCCTATTCCTTTGTGACAAACTCGGGGTTCTCTCCCCTGAACTGGGAGGGGATAAGGGTGGAGGCAGTGGGAGGAATCCCCAGCGCAGGGCGCGCCACCTATTTTGTTTTCTGACTGCAAGTGGATTTACTTCCCTGTCAACGAGGATTCTTATGTAAGAATATTGACAACAGCACTGTTGCTCCCGGCAGTTCTTTTACGTGCGCGAAAAGCTGTGCATCATTTATCGTCTCACCCGAAAGACTAGTACCCAGACCACCAACCAGGGTCTCAACCAGGAAGGGGGGCGGGGAATATTAGAAATTGCTGGTCTTTGTGCGAGAATTGATCCCAGGACTCTCCCTTTCTCATCTCCTTGAAGTATTCATTCAACACTGCAATATGTCAGATCACTTTGAGCGTTTGAGACTTCAGTATTCTGTTATTTCAAAATGAGTAATGGTGTGCGTTTTTTCCCCCCCTTTTTCGAATATATCTTTCCAAAAACTATTGATGTGCGAGATTTGTTTATACACACACAGACAAAGAAAAGTGCCTGTCTATTAGAAACAGCAACACTATGACTGAGTGAAGGATTCAGTTGAAATGGTTGAAACCTGAATGAAACGCATAACTCTTTCAGACCTTCGGCATCTCCATTGAGATGCCGTGAGCATAAAATAACAAACAGCGACACAAGTAACAAAGAAGAACAACGACAACAAAAACGAAAATTGAATTTATCAAAAACTAAACAAAAAAAAAAGTTCATGCAGATTCAATAGAGCGGGTCAGTCAACGCAGAATCGGGTCACGTATGTGTAAGTGATAGTGACACATTGCACCTAAATACATCACACAATTATGAAGAGAATGCACATGAAAAGAACATCCCCGTCAGCGATCAGCATGGTGCTTTCATCCTAGCCGAGCGCCAGGACCGTCCAGGTATTGATGAGGGGAAGGAGGGGGGAAGGAAGGGAAAGTGATGGGAAGCAGTACTTAGTAAGCACACACTGGACACAATGAAGAAGAAGAAGAAGGAGAAGAAGAAGAAAAGAAGGATACAGGTAATATGCAAATGATGGAGCGAGGAGAAAAAGAAAGAAAAATGGATGAATGAATGAAAAGGCAAAAAAAGACAAAGGTGGGAGACAAAGAATGGGAAGAAAAAACAATGAAATAAAAGGAAGAATGTATGCATTATAAAAAAAGAATTAAAAAATATGTTAAAAGAAAAGATAGAAACGAAAACGTCTTCTATTAATGCTCGGGGTTGAACACACTCAGAACCAAACTGTAAATCAACGACGGGACTGATTCCATGCATCTTTCCGTCAAACAAGATTTCAAAGTGATAAGTCAAATCATCCTTGTTACAGGGGACACCAGACAAAGATATAATAATGTTAAATGAATAAAAAATAATGTAATAAAAACCACGTTATACAATGTCAAATAAAACATAGATGTATAGTGTAAACAAAAAAAAAGAAAAAAAAAAAAAAAGGGAAACGATGTGTCCCGCAGGAACACTTAAAATGTAAAGCACCCTCCACTCAAAGTCATTGCAGCGCTTATTCAAAACTCTATGAACAAGAAGCGTTAACAAAGGAATAACATCAACAACTGTCAATTTGCATTTTTTTAAATACTTTTTTTTATTTTTACCCCAAAGTGGGTGAAGCGGGGAGCATGACTTCAGAGGAGCAAAATCGGGTGCAAAGAAGGAAGGTACACAATGGTTAAAACAAACCATAAATCACCAGGTATGGATGGCTTCGATACCACAAGACGAACGTGGGAGAGGGATGGGGGTTAGGGGGGAGGGAGGAAACCGGAGGGGAGGAGAATAATGGTGAAGAAAGAGTACTGATAGTAGAAGTAATTGGTCGATAAAACTGCGCACAGTATTAAGGGTCAGGGAATGCGGTAGAACAATGTTAACCATGTTAACTCAATGAAAACCACGTGGAAAGCGGAACGCAAAATAAAAGAAAAACACATATTTTCTGTTTCCGATATTCTATCGTATAATATTATTGTTTCATTAATTCATTGACTGAATGGTGGATCGGATACACATGCACACATATGCTCGAGGACGTGCACACACACACACACACACACACACACACACACACACACACACACACACACTGAACACACAAACACACGGAGAGAACCTCTCTCTCTCTCTCTGTCACACACAACACACACACACACACGCGCGCGCGCACGCACGCACGCACGCACACACAGACACACACACACACACACACTTATTATGGGAGCACTAGTTAATCAAATCTCTCTCTCTCTCTCTCTCTCTCTCTCTCTCTTTCTCTCTCGCATACCCCACCCACATACACTATACCCCACTTCCAGCAACACCACAAACATCATTATCGGCATCATCAGCAACATCATTAGAATAAAATAAAAACATGAAGGTTTAAACGGATACATGTCTATGTCCACGCACATACAAGGACCACGACCGGCAACGTTCTGTGGACAGCGATATAAAAGTTAACACTGCACACGAATTGCTACACCAGCTTAAAACATCAACAAACTCCCTGAAAGACAGACACCTAACACTGTGCTTGTCGTCCTGTGAACAGATGAATAAAAAAAAACTATAAAAAAGATAATACAGAAATAATAGGCTAATAATAATAGTAGTAGTAATAATAATAATAATAATTAGTTCTCATGCATATTTATTCAGGTTTCGTTAATCTCATGATGGAGTTTCTGTGAATATTGCATTCTTTCTGTTCAGTTGCTTTGCGTGATATATCCATTTGATGGTGACTGATTTGGTTAAAATCAAAACTCTGTTAACGCAAGAAGCATAATTTGTGTAGGTGCACATAATTACATCAAAGCAGAACCAAACAAGGGCCTAACTCCTGATTTACGGGCCTGTGCTACTTTATCAGCATCGTACAATACACACACATGTATATAGTACTATCTAGATGCCCGATCTTCATGTGTGCACTAAACTCGCTAAATCAAATAACAGCATTTCTATCTTCTTTATTATGGCCAGCTGGTCGCTACATACAACACCACGAACTATACAAAATCAATCCTTATATCTGTTATCATTCTGAACGTTAGCTGTTTGATATTTATAATATCCAATGTGATAGTCCTTTGATTTTTTTTTCTGTCAGAATGTATGAGAGGTAGCTGTATTGTTATTCATAGGTCTCAGTCACCATTCCCTAACCTAACCTAACATTCGATAAGTAAATTAACTGTCGAACTTTTTGTTGTGGGTAGTTGTTGTGAGTGAACGAGTGAGTTTGTGTGTGTGTGTATGTGTGTGTGTGTGTGTGTGTGTGTGTGTGTGCTGTGTGCACGTGCGTCCGTGTCTTCGTGCGTGCGTGTGTGTGTGTGTGTGTGTGTGTGTGTGCGTGCGCGTGTGTGAGGTGTGTGCGGGCACGCGTGTGCTGTATACTTCAACGCAGAGAACAGAACATTTTGCATTGTTTTCAGTTTTGTTGCTTTTGCATACACACAGATATGCACGCACACTCACTCACTCACCTTAGAGGTTAAATAACAACCCATCTGCCACATGTTTTGAGTCGGATATACAAGACTTTGTGCAGGCGCTGTTTTAAAACATACTCGTCCTTATGCCACAAATGACTAACAATAATTCCATAATTATGACAATGATTTATTGTAATGATAATAATATTACTAATAACAATAATGATAATACTATTAATGATAATAATAATAATAATAATAACGACACAGTGTGCCAAAGCACACACAACCATAATTATTTATAAAAAATAAAAAAAAGAAGAAGAAAAAAAAAAAAACGAAAAAAAACAAACAAACAAACAAAAAAACCCACAAAAAAACCGACGAGGGGCGCAGGAAGTCAAGAACACACAGCTGATAGATTATCTCCCTTCTGGGGGAGAGTCTGACAACGCTAACTGCTCTGTGTCTTGAAACGCACAGCACAACACCCCTCTGCTTAGAATAAATACCAAATGTCACCACTTTCTTGTGGGTGAAGACAAAGAAGATGAACAGACCTGTCCAAAAAGGTCTCTTGAGTTCTAAAAAGAACGTTTGCAGGTAAGAATACATTATATTATACTTTATCATCTTTGGAGTAAGATAAACTTTAAGTTTGAATACCTAAGTCCGAATGTAGAGTAAAATGCTTCCAGGAGTTCTGATGGAAAGGAAAAAAAAAGATATCCGAAAAGTGTTCAGCTTCCAAGAAATATACTTTATGGATATTCATGAAGATATGAGAAAATAAACGACAGAAAAAAGACAGAAAAGAAAAAAACAACAATATAAACAGACGAAATTAAACTGTCACAAGAGTAACTAGAGATGCTCAAGTCAGCTTTTGCATCACTACGTACAACTTGACGCTCCAATCAAAACAGATGCCGTTTTGTGTGGCAGTTCGCAACACATCGTTTCCTTTGGCAGTTTTGTAACCGATGTGATTTCCTGTGGCAGTTCGTAACCTTCGTGAGACAAAGAAAAATACAACAGAGGAGAGCCCACGTGCGCATGTCGCTTCCAGACCTGCTCGTGAAGCCAGACCAGCAGCTCCTGCCCTGTCCTGCATCACACACAATCCATCAGCCAACTCCCCGACAGTGGGGAGCGAACATACAACCAGCTCCACCCATCCTCAGACTGAGAAGTTATGGGAAAAGTGGGTTAGGGAGTGGAGAAGGTGAGGGTGAGTCAGAGACTGGAAAGGTCTCCCCACTCAATAGATGGAACTTGTGGAAGGTGGGGGAAAGGGTTGTTGGGGGTTGGGTGGGTGGGTGTGTGGGAGTCGGGGTCAGGATGGATTCCGAGGAAAGAGCAGTCAATCAATCAAGCCGAGCACGAAACAGCAAAAAAAGGCACCACCACCATCACCATCACCATCATCACCCCCAGCCACCGCACCACCACCACCACACTCCCCACCCACCCACACACATATGGATGTCCCTGCTTAGATCCTAGCCTCTCTTTCTCTCTCTTTCTCTCCAGCTCTCTCTCTTTCTTTATCGCACTCTCGATGTCGCGCAGAAGAAGAGGCGAGGGTCTCCTCCTAAAACACCCCTCCCTCTCCCTCTTAGAAGCCCTCAATGTAGCAGTAGGACACCATGGCGGAGATGAGGACGTAGATGACCCAGAAGGACACCAAGATGGTGCTGGTGATCGCCTTCTGGCAGCGCGGGCCTCCCAGCTCTCCGCCCACGCTGGGCCGTCTCCTGAGGAGCAGCATGAAGACGGTGAGGAGCGCCATGACGCAGAACACGGTGACGGACATGGCCAGGGTTCCGGGGTTCACGTAGAACTTGTTGCCGTGGGCGGCGTGGTAGATGGCGGCCATGCTCCAGGCGATGCCGATGCCCAGGAAGACGTTGACGGCGTTGGAGCCCGTCACGTTGCCGATGGAGGAGTCGGCGTAGCGGTCGTTGATGGCGGAGACCTTGCTGGCGAAGGTGTCTGGTGTATTTCAAAGGAAAAAAGCGGGCAGGAAGTTAGATATTGCTTCAGATGAGGATTGTATTGTATTGTATTGTATTGTATCAGATGTTGCTTCAGAGGAGGATTGTATTGTATTGTATTGTATTGTATCAGATGTTGCTTCGGAGGAGGATTGTATTGCATTGTATTGTGTTGTGTTGTGTTGTGTTGTGTTGTATTGTATTGCATTGCATTGTATTAGATGTTGCTCAGGAAGAGGATTGTACTGTATTGTATTGTGTTGTGTTGTATCGTATTGTACTGATTTGATTTGTATTGTATTGTTTTGCATTACATTGTATTGAATTGTGTTGTGTTGTGTCGTATTGTATCGTACTGTATTCTATTGTATTGCATTCTTTTGTATTGTATTGTATCGTACTGTGTTACAAAATGATGGTGGCGGAAAACAATACCAGGTAAACAACTCCTTTATTGAAAAAACAACAACAAAACTTTCCAAGATACTGTATACTGCTGGCGGCGGGTGGTGTGTGTGTGTGTGTGTGTGTGTGTGTGTGTGCCACAGCAAATGACCATTACATCTTGGGAAAAGAGTCATCTGTATGACTGATAAGACAGCAGATAACTCTGGTGGGCTCATCAAATATCTCGGCAATAAACCATCCAATCTTAAGACACCACTTACAATATACAAACATATCGATAGGTAGATAGATAGATAGATAGACAGATATAAAGTGTGTGTGTGTGTGTGTGTGTGTGTGTGTGTGTGTGTGTGTGTGTGTGTGTGTGTGTGTGTGTGTGCGTGCGTGCGTGCGCGCGCGCGCGCGTGTGTGTGTGTACCTGACTATCTAATTGCCTGCCTATATGTAGCCAAGTGCTCAGCTGGATTCAGATACTGCTTCACACACAAGCTATAGCAGAGGTCTTTTTCACAGCATGCCCACCACCGGTCGTCATCGGCTCGTGCAGAATGCGCCATTCGAATTGTAAATGCAAAGTCTCTTTTAAACAACTGCTCCTAAACATCTATTAAATCAAGTCTCTGTATAATTTATTGTCAGAATATGTCTGTTGTGCCTACACACACACACTGTAATCAGTTAGAAGCATATTCTATTTCAGTTTAATCGTTCGTCAGTGTAAAGATTTCAACTGACGCTAAACTTACGTCATTTTGTCTTCCTGTCACACATAATGCTACAGTCTACAATTCTGTATGTGACTGTTGTTGGAAACTAAAACTACACCATTATTGTGTTTGGATGAGAATAGATTAGGCATTCAAAAATTACAAGGCCGATTTTCATTGTCGACACTTAACGACAATCACTCCACAACCAGTGTCGCTCGGAGGTTTTGGCTGAGTTGAAAACGGTGTTTCTGACACACAGTATTTAATTAATATCTCTTTTGTCAGATCGGTAAAGTACAAGTATTTTATACTGACAGAATTTTCGCAATTCCATCTTTATTTCCATTTGTGTTTGCCTAACGCAGTTTGTAATTTTCAACGATGGACTTGTTAAAACTGACCCTTTTCAGGTTACTTAAATTAAGATTATAAATTCATCTTAAATAATCAATACTTCATTTTATACTCATTAGAAAGTAGGTGTTGAGCTGTTTCTTTTGCGACCAATCCGACGTAAATCGGTTCAGGAATCAATTAGAAATCTATCACTGAACACCTTGTAACAAACAATTCTAATCAAATTTAGCCCGATTTGAGCCGATTTGCTTCGCAGCACACGCAAGCGTCTTTGCAGTTCGCATAATGTGCATAAATAGACGGAGTGGATGATCACTGGTCACTTTCACCTGGCCAGTCACTGGCTAGAGCCTGCTCTCTCTCTCTCTCTTGCTGTGTCGCAAGCAGTGTGTGTTGCCGCAAGGCCAGCGTCATCGCCACATCGCTGCATTGTCTCGTCTCTTCTTTATTCTTTATCTCTTCTTTACTTAATATTGTAATAACACAATAGAAAAACCCTTTTGTGACTGGCCTGCTATATGTCTCTGGGCCAGAGCGTGGATCTTTTCTATCCTTTCAGTTTAAATTCAGTAAATCAGCAATTCTTTTGTACCGTCCCCTTTTATGATATTCCACTCGGGTACACAACTACAAAAGCATATATATATATATATATATATATATATATATGTGTGTGTGTGTGTGTGTGTGTGTGTGTGTGTGTGTGTGTGTGTGTGTGTGTGTAACTCCATATGAAAAATAAAGAACAGTGTTTGAAGAAAACAACAACAACAAAAACAACAAAACCCCGACGACTGACCGGGGACACTGGTGCCCAGGGCGACAAAGGAGATGGCGGTGACGGCGTCCTTCAGCCCTATGGTGCAGCCAAAGCTGGAGGCCAGGTCGCCGATCACTGCCGTCAGCACGCCGATCATCAGGATGGACACCACGAAGCACGCCCACCCGCCCCAGTAATCTGTAGACACCATCATCACCACCATTATCCTTCTTTCGTCATTGTCCTCGTTATCGTTTTCAGTAACAGAAGCATTATCATCAGTCTTTCCTCATCGTCATCGTTATCATTTTCAACAACAGAAGCATCATCATCGTTCTTTCCTCATCGCTCTCATTATCGTTTTCAGTAACAGAAGCATCACTATCAGTCTTTCGTCATCGTCATCGTCATTTTCAGTAACAGGAGCATCATCATCTTTTTTTCTCTCCATTCATTCATCGTCCAATTCAATATTTTCATCAACAGAAGTATCTGATATAACACACGATGAAACATTCGACCAGTCATCTGCAACAAGCGCCAGTCATCGTCTTTGTCATCCGTCATTTCCACGTCCCCCATCATCACTGCCAATGTCCTCGTCAGCTTCATCTTCAGCATCACCAGCCTTTGGTTTATGGAGAGAAAAAAAAATCCAGATACAGTGCCAACGTCAGGAGAAACAGGATGTAAGAGGCCCAGCCGCTCCAGTAGCCTGTGGGGAAAGAAGGTAACATAATCATCATCACGGTCATCTTCAACAACAGCAAACTGATCTCCAGGAGGGATGTGATGAAACAGGCCAAGTCATCTCCAACATCGGTATTGTCTTTGCCATCATCATCTCCTACGAAAGGAATACTCAAAGAGTCACGATGGAAGAAGCAAAGTGGTTGGAGTGATCTGCAAAAATCGCCAGCATTTTCACCGTCAGGTTTAGCTGTCTGGTCATTAGAATGGTCACGACAGGAGACAGGCATTCATCTCGATAATCCACAAACAAGCGACATCATCGTCTTTTTTTTGTCTTTTTTCTTCGTTCTCGTCATCTTGCTTTCGATCGTCATTCTGGACATAATGAAACAAGCTCACCATCCAAATAAAACCAAGGAAATCCTCAACGTTATCGTCGTTGACGACATCAGTGTCAGTTTGGTCTTGGTCCTTATTCGTTTACATCGTCATCGTTGTAACATTTGTAATCCTCACCAGAAATACTATTGCACTGGCGGAATTACTTTTGATTCCTTTTGACAGTGACTATCCATTAAACATTCATAAAGTACAGACAGACAGACAGAGGGACAAAGAAAAGCCAAGCCAAGGACTAACCGGTCGGGGGAATCAGAGCGAAGAGGACCTTCCAGAACAGTGTCACGAAATGCATGACGTAATCCATGCAGGACGGCAGCTTCTCTTCCGCTTCCTCGTCCGCCTCGTCATCCTCCTCGTCCCCTGAAAACACGTCACAGAGTGAACAGGAAATGAAGCAAAGCCAAGCGGTCAAACCATACTGACACTCTCCTCTTGTAGCGGGCAGTTTCAAACTGAACAGGTATGTCTTTACTTGTTACGAAAACCCCAAGTTAGATCCCTTTGTTATTTATATGCTTTCAGAATGCTCGACAGTATTTGCTCTAATCACACGTTTTGCTGATGCTACTTTTCTTACACCATTTAAAGGTAAAATACCTGCAAAATTTAATATAAAAAAAGAAAGAAATTCTTCAGGGAAGTTGTAAGATCGCAGAGAAATATTTCTTGACCATGTAGAAACTGGACCTGATTAATGCAGCAGCAAAGTGCATGGAGTGTTATTTTCACCCTTACTTGCATGTCAGTAAATACCCAGATATGTTGGTGTACATGGAATTTCCCTTCCATCAAGACAAAATTATGGCCATATTATGGGGTTCATGCCATTTCTGAAAATAACCACGTCAATGCGTCCTTTCTGTGGAAAAAAACATTATCCTTAATGTGCTCATCCAACTCATCAAAATCTGTTTGATGAAGTTTGTTTATGTGATATATATATATATATATATATATATATATATATATATATATATATATATATATATATATATATATCACGTAGTTCTGTCCATTTCTTAAAAGAAACATTAATCAAAGAGTACACGTTTTTGGTGACATGATTTAACATCATTATACGACTCAAAGTAGCCGGTACACGTTACTGGTGACATGATTTAACATCATTATACGACTCAAAGTAACCGGTACACGTTACTGGTGACATGTTTTAACATCATTATACTACTCAAAAGTAGCCGGTACACGTTACTGGTGACATGATTTAACATCATTATACTACTCAAAAGTAGCTGGTACACGTTATTGGTGACATGATTTAACATCATTATACAACTCAAAGTAGCCGGTACACATCACTGGTGACATGATTTCCGTACAGTACCTGCACTGACGGTGATGGCCTCAACAAACTGCTCTCTCCACGAGGAGGTGCCGACCACCAGGGACACGTTGGCCTTCTTCAGCAGCTTGTCCACCACGCTCTGCAATCATCACACATCTGTCAGTGTCGTCACCACCTGTCAGTGTCGTCACCTATCAGTTTCACCATCTGTCAGTGTCGTCACCACCTGTCAGTGTCGTCACCTATCAGTTTCACCATCTGTCAGTGTCGTCACCATCTGTCAGAGTCGTCACCATCTGTCAGTATCACCACCTGTCAGTATCACCACCTGTCAGTGTCACCATCATCTGTTGGTGTCACATCTGCCACTGTCACACATCTGTCAGTAT
>NC_134882.1:23624928-23644928 GCF_041734735.1 Babylonia areolata | reverse complement strand
TCTTCCCCCCCCCCTCTCTCTCTCCCCCTGTCTCTTCCCGTCTAACTCCATTCCTTCATTCTTCCCCCCCCCTCTCTCTCTCCCCCTGTCTCTTCCTGTCTAACTCCATCCCTTCACTCTCTCTCCCTCCCTCTCTCTCTCTCTCGTTCCCCCTGTCTCTTCCTGTCTAACTCCATCCCTTCACTCTCTCCCCCCCTCTCTCTCTCGCTCCCCCTGTCTCTTCCCGTCTAACTCCATTCCCTTCACTCTCTCCCCCCCCCTCTCTCTCTCTCGCTCCCCCTGTCTCTTCCCATTCCTTTCTCTCTAACAGTTTATTCTTTTTTTCCCCTTGCTTGTGTCCCTTTTTCGCTTCAGGAGGTGTTGTGGAAATGGACTACATTCATTCAATCGATAGACCTGACCGTCCGCCCAAACCGTTCTCAGCAGCTTTGCCAGAATGGTGGTTGTTGTTCATGTTGTTGGTGTGTGTGTGTGTGTGTGTGTGCTTTAATGTGTTTGTGTGTTCTTTAGTGTGTGTGTGTGTGTGTGTGTGTGTGTGTGTGTGCGTGCGTGTGTGTGTGTTGCTGTTGTTGTTGTTGGTCTTCGTCATTGACGCAATGCATTTCTCTGCCTCTCTGTCTCTTTTTGTCTCTGTCTGGTCCCTGTCTTTGACTATGATTTTTGTCTGTCTGTCTGTCTGGTGTCTGTCTCTCTGTCTCTGTGTGTGTCGCTCTTTCTGTGTCTGTCTGCCTGTCACACACACACACACACACACACACACACACACACACACACACACACACACACAAACAGACGTCATGATAGGATCAGCTTGAGACGTGAAAAAAGAATTAAGCTTTGCCATCACGCAATACCAAGTGCTTTGTGTGACAGGGTGGCCGAAATCCTTAAACATGTTCATACAAGCGCGCGTGTACACACACACACACACACACGACACTAAAGAAACTGGAAGAAACCAACTCATAACATGGTATTAATCAGAAGAACCCATTCCACTCACACAAATTACCTAATTCGTTCCTGCCTTTTCTTTCCTCTCAATACGCGAGGGACATTCCATGTGCCCGTTCAGCCACAGGCTTTTGCCTGCACTTTGCCGGAACATGACCCACGGGAGATCCTTTTAATGTCATTTTCCATTTTGTCTCTAATCCACCACTCCGGGCAGGGACGATTGTTTGTCCTTTGTGGGAAGAAAAACCACAATCCCTGATTCCAGTTTCCTTGGCAACGCTCTCATAGCATGCCACGACTTTGGTCACAGTACCTGTCTGTCCGTCCGTCTCTGTACAGTTGTCTCCGGCAAGCAGGCGACCCTCTGGGAACTGACTACCCCTACCCCCCATCCGAAAAAAAAAAGAAGTTTGACTTATGTAAGGTATGGACAAGTCGACATTTTCTTAAATAAAGTTGACTTAACCGAAGTATGAGTTTGACTTATGTACGGTATGGACAAGTCGACATTTTCTTAAATAAAGTTGACTTAACCGAGGTATGAGTTTGACACGTAAGGTATGGAAAGTCGACATTTTCTTATATAAACTTGCCTTTAACCGAGGTATGTGTTTGACTTATGTAAGGTATGGTCAAGTCGACATTTTCATAAAATAAAGTTGACTTTAACCGAGGTATGAGTTTGACTTACGTAAGGTATGGACAAGTTGACATTTTCTTAAATAAAGTTGACTTAACCGAGGTATGTCTGTCTGCATACATCAGTGTGGTGGAAAGGAAACGCATAAAACAAGCTTTTAATAGGAAAGGGTAAAAAATTAAGACGAAAATCCCAATGGCACGAAACTATAATTTTCTTCCCTCAATGTTTAAAGAATGGATGTACGGGTTACTCACTTATCATTCGTTATTTCCCCTCTGCTAACAGATAATTTGAATTGTTCGAAAGATAACTTTATGCTTTGACTGTTTGAAGCAGACAGCAGAGTTTGGTCGATTGATTTGATAATTATGAATTCCAAAGACAACAGTCACAGGACACGACATATGTAGTTTTAAGATACGAACATCATCAATCACACAATACAGATGAGCATTTTCAATTTTCAGTCCTTACGGAAGAGGGAGAGAGAAAAAAAAAATATAGCGCGCGATGCTCGTAATAAGCTGACCAACTTTCGTGTGCATTTAATGTGTGAACGAGGTGCAAAACCAAAACACATTTCTTGGTTGATTCAGTGGCTAATAAAGAACCTGAATTGGAAATCAACAACAACAAATAAACAAAAGCCTCTGAATGCAAAACACACAATTTAGGCACGCAGGCAAATTCCGCTACGATGACTGTTCTTTTTGCTATGGCTGCTCTTGCAGTTGTTGATGATGCAAATTTTTAAAAGCAAATAAAAAGTTAATGTTTCCACAGCCTTTCACAACCATCAAGGAAGTGATTTCACATCCACTGTGTCTACGGCTTGGCATGGGTGTGGGGGTGGGGGTGGCCTGGGGGGGGGGGAGGGGAGTAGGGAGTGCGGAGGGGGGGGGGGGTGGAGGGGGTATAATCCTCTTCTATCGTTTTAACATTTCCAAACAGAATGCACGTCTGGGTGGAGTGAGAAAAATGGAAGTAAAATGGCTTCCCCAAGGACACAACATCATGCCGAACCTAGAGCCCTGCCAGGAGCAAGTTGCATTGCTCGGACGGAAGAGCCTAGTATGGTCGTAATCTGTTACTAACTGTGTGCAGTATGTAACTGACCAATGGCGTAGGTCGGTTAAAGTAGGCATTTAGTCACGTGTAAGTTAGAACCAAGCAATGCAAGTGGCACCATTCCGCCATACTGCCTACTGTTATAATGGCGGTGTGAGAACAACAACCATCGTCACACTGTATTGTATTGTATTACTCTTTTTGTCACAACAGATTTC
Source organism: Babylonia areolata (assembly GCF_041734735.1). Lineage (NCBI taxonomy): Eukaryota > Metazoa > Mollusca > Gastropoda > Neogastropoda > Buccinidae > Babylonia > Babylonia areolata. The sequence continues at coordinate 23,642,042 of NC_134882.1, read as the reverse complement.
TCTGTGTGAAATTCGGGCTGCTCTCCTAAGGGAGAGCGGGTCACTACACTGACGGCGCCACGCATTTTTCTGCCTGCAATTTATTTGTTTTCCTATTGAAATGGATATATTTCTTTTCAGAATTTTGCCAGGGATAACCCTTTTTTGCCACTGGTTCTTTTACGTGCGCAACATGCATGCTGCACACGGGACCTCGGTTTATCGTCTCATCCGAATGACTAGTGTCCAGACCACCACTCAAGGTCTAATGGAGGGGGGCAAGTTACTGGTGACTGCCGGTGTGAATCGGACCAGTGCGTTCAGATTCTCTCGCTTCCTAAGCGGCCGTGTTACCTCTGGGCCATCACTCCACAGTTGTTGTTTTTGTCATTGTTAACATCTCAGCTGCTGCTCCACCAAGCACTTTGTTTTCAATACGTCGAAGTGCTCCAAGAAACATTTGCACAAACATTCACGTAACCGACACAGTGATACTGGCATTGATGTAAACAACAACAACAACAACATAACGTTGTTTGCTCAAAACACCCGTTTTTTGTTTGGTTGGATGGTTGGTTTATTTGAATTTAGTTTTGTTGTTGTTGTTGTTGTCTCTTTCTTTTCTGGTCTGCGGACAACACGAGAGACGCGCAATGAAAGCGTCATTACCACCTCTGACGAAACGCGTCAATAAATATTCATCAAGCAATTACTGTCCTCACGCACCATACCTTGCATGCTGTCCTCGCTCTCTGGGAGAGTTGATTATGCATTAAAAGGAGAAAAACTCCCAACCTCCCCTCCCCCCAGCCCCCTTTCCCCCTCAACCCCCTTCCCACCCCCCAAACCCCACCCCCCCAAAAAACAACCAAAAAACAAAACAAAAAAAACCCAAACAAACAAACAAACAAAAACGGAAAGAAAGAAAAAAAAAAGGAAAAAAAGAAAAGCAGCAACAACAACAAAACAAAAGCAAACGCGAGATGGAGATTGGTAATACATATTTTCCCCTTCCGTCTTTTGATTAACTACATTAAAATGTTTTTTTTTTACAAATAACAGTTCGAAAATGTCTTCCATTCATGAAGTCCAAGAACATCTTCCATTAAAATAGACGGTTTGGAATTAAGCTTTATGAGTGAATGAGTGAGTGAGTGAGTGAATGTGTCGAACACGTGACCTAACATCATCTCTCTGGTCTAATAGGGGAGGGGGTGGGTGGGGGAGGGTAGGTATCACACACCGAGGTCTTTGATATTATCACTGAAAACAAGCGATGATGCAGCCATTTTAAAGACACCAAGACAAGCGAGTTTTTATCATCACCTGCAAACTAACGCAGTGGAAATACTTGTGTATGATTATGCGAATGGAATTTGCTGGTAACTCTAGGTTTTCTGTTCAAGTCAAAAAGGAGGAGTTTGTATTATACTCCATGTTTGGTGTTAAATATACTTACCATGTCAAACTGATGCAAACTAGGCCTATTGGTTTGCTCTGCTTGGCCAAATTTCGCGCGGCTAACAGTGAAAAGATGGGCCCACCGCTCTCAGCCAATCAAACGCCTCTAAAAACTATAAGCGCTTAATCATTCCGTGGCCATGAACAAAAATGCCCCATGAGAACCACGGCGGAGACGCGGGGATGGACGGGCGGGCATTCGAGTTTGACATGGTAAGTATATTTAACACCAAACATGGAGTATAATACAAACTCCTCCTTTTGGTGTCATATACTGTACCATGTCAAACTGATGCAGAATTTAAAGCAAATGGAGGCGGGCAACGCCTACTGGTTCATATGGGGAGCCCTTGTAACTGAGACGGCAGTGTTAGCCGCGACAAAGGAAATCCCCTTGGAACCGTCAGCCCTGGTCATACGGAAATTCCTGAGGTAGAAGTTGATGAAGGGATTCTCAGACGGCCAGAAGGCTGCCTCCAAGACATGCTGCGTTGGCACTGAGTGCTGGAAAGCAGCCGAAGTAGCTATGGCCCGCACTTCGTGTGCCCTGGGATGAAGACAGCTGATATCCCTGTGTGCATGAGAGTAGGCTCTACGAATGACTTGGGAAACCTGGCGGGAAATGGTGCCTGCAGCGATGTCTTTCTTGTACTTCTCATTGAGGGAGATGAGCAGACACCTCTGAGAAGAACGCCTATGGCGAGACCTATCCCAATAATATTTGAGACACCGAACGGGACAGGTGCCTATCCTCATCATCTTGGGCAAGAATATCAGACAAAGGTCTGACCCTCGGAGAGGGGGAAGGAACCTCAGGGTCTTGGTTCTTAGCCAGAAACTCTGGAAGGAAACGAATAGTGATGGAACCATTTCTGTGGAAGGCCAGATCTTGTGGCATTCCACTAAGCCCGTGCAGCTCACTTCTACGACTGCCTGTGGCCAGCCACAGAAGGAAAGTGGTCTTGAGGGTGAGGATGTCAACAGGAATAGTCCCCAATGGTAGGAAGGGCTGTTTTCGAATGAAATCCAGCACCAGGAACAAGTCCCAGAGGGGCACTCTTCTGGGGTCTCTAGCTTCCTTCAGAGGGGCACCCCTAGCCACCTCTCTGAGCAGGCAATCCACTTCAAAGGCGGAACCACCTAGCTGTTTGCATTGTGGTACAGAAGGCAGACCTGTACCCTCGCACAGAACTAGCAGACAGGATGAACCGAGGAGCAGAGAGCCAGAAAGTTGGCCAGCTGCATGCTCGTAAGGTTCGTAGGGGTAATGCCCTGAGCTGTACACCACCGCTACCATATCTTCCAGCGAAAGTCATACAAAGTCTCCATTCCCTGCCTCCTTGCTCTGGTGACTATGGAGAGGAGGTCAGAGGAGGCAGACCCCTGGGTCAGCACAGCCAACACAGAGGCCGACCGAGGGGTCGAGGACTTCAATGGTGATGCTGACAGTTCCGACCGCACAGCAGCCATGCGTGCTGGTGGAGCAGTTGAGGATTGGAATGCGGAGTGCCCGAGTGAGGCTGCCTCAGCAGATGAGATTTCAAGTTCCAGGGGTGGGAACATGTGTCAGGGACTGAAGGTCCGGAAACCAGGTCTGGGCTGGCCATTTCGGCGCAATGAGGATCGGCTGCGGGTGTTCCAATCTGTCTTTCCGTATCACCTTGGACAGAATTGGAAAGGGAGGAAACGCGGAGGCAATCAGACTGCTCCAATCTAGAGAGAGAGCATCCACTGCCCACGCTTCTGGGTCGGCAACCGAAGACACGGAAGTGGGAAGTCTCTTGTTGAACAAGGTCCACCATCGGCCGAAACCACTGTTCCCACACCCCCTGAAGGCTGTCCTTGTCCAGGGTGCACTCTGTGCGCATGACACTCTTGGGCCTGCTAAGAGCATCTGCCAAGAAGTTGGTTTTTCCTGCTCAGTGTCTCGCTGAAAGTGCAATGCCCTTGCTGTGGCACCAAACGGAGGAGAGCCTCAGTCCGCATTGAGAGGTCTGCCGAGTGCGCTCCCCCCATTTGTTCACATAACATGCGACCGTCGTCTTGTCCGTGAACAAGCGGATGGTCTTGCCAGTGGCCTCCCCCATGAAGTGCAGGAGAGTCCTGCGAACTGCCTCCAGTTCCAGAACATTGATGTGGCATAGGCGCTCCTCCGGGGACCAAGTCCCTGCTGCATAGAGTGAGTCCATGTGGGCTCCCCAGCCCAGGGAGGAGGCGTCTGTGAAGAGTGCCACCTGAAGAGTAGGTGGGGCTAAGGGCACCCCCTGTGTCCAAAGGGGGTGATTAACCACTCTGATGTCACCTCGAGGAACCACTCGCCCAGCCATATCTGGGTATCCCATGGCTGAGTGCTCTGGGACCGGCGTAACCTCAGTACCCTCTGGAGAGGGCGCTTGAGAGCCCTGTCCAGGGGAATGAGAGGTGCCGTGGACTCCATCATGCCTAAGAGGGAAGAAAGTGTCTGCGCTGTATCTTGGGAGGAGTGGCGCTAGTGGCTGAGGAGGCCTGCCAGACGGTACCAGTGATCTGGCGCCAGAGAGACTATCATAGACCGCATGTCGAATCTCATCCCTAAGAAGTCGAAGGACTGACATGGGGACAGATCGCATATCTGCTGGTCCATGAGGAAGCCCAGTTGGGAGCAAAGGTCTAGAAGTCTGGCCGTATGACTCAGGCACCGGGCCTGCGACTGGGCCAGGATAAGCAAGTCGTCCAGGTACACACAGAGACAAATGGATTCTGAGCGGACGATGGACACCAATTCCCGCACCACCTTGGTAGACAGGAAAGGGGCAAGGGACAGACCAAATGGGAGGGCCGGGAACTGGATCCCCTTGTCCCTCCACACGAACCTCAGGTACCGACGGGATGCCGAATGGATGAGTATATGAAAATAAGCATCTTCCAGATCGATAGAGGTAGGCCAATCACCTTGTTGGATGGTCTCCCGAATCTGTGCCTGTGTGTCCATCTTGAGTTTGATTTTGGGGAGGAATTTGTTGAGGGGGGACAAGTCCAAAACTGGTCTCCACCCTCCCGAGACCTTTGGAATCACCAACAACCAGCCGTAAAAACCGGGGCCCGGTCCGAGAGTTGAGATATAGCCCCATGAGGAGTGGGTGCGATATCTCTTTTTCTAGGACGTTCTCCTGCTCCGTCGAGCTGGGCACCTAAGGAGGAAGAGTGGATCTTTAGAGGGGGGAGATCCTCCACCCAAGACAGCATGTACCCCGACTCTAGCACCGACATAATCCCGTCGTTGAGTCCCAGAGCACACCACTGATGTGCATGCCGGGACAAGTTTCCTACTTGGAGGGGCTGAACGACTGGCGGTGCTGAATCGGGGCCCAGTCATTGGGGGTGCTGCCTTCTGGCCTTGGGCATGGCCGGTCGGCTTAGACAGACCTAAGGTGGTTTATTCCTCTGCCACTGATTCGGCACACGCTGCCTTGACAGGCGGCGTGGTATATGGAGGGGCCCTGGTGGCCAGTCTCTTCAATGGCATAGAACCCTGGAGCCCATGAGAGGTGTGGGCCAAATATGAGGCCACCTCCCTGTTTGTCTCTGCCCTGTGGCTGACAAAATGGAGCGGGAACTGGCCGAAGAGGGAGTGCTGCTGTGCTGGGATGGACCGCAGGGCAGCCCTCTCCTCCACAGGAATGTTAGAGAGGCTGAAAATGGCATCACGCCGCGCTAGCACAGTATTGAAGTGAAGGCTGGTAGCTGTGTCTGCAGCTGCCGTGAGACCAGATGCTACCCTATTGCCAAAAGCGTGTAACCTCTGGTCGGTGAAGAGGCCCGGCGGGACAGAGGAAGGAGACCCCTTGTCCTGATTAACTGGACACTGTTCGCACAGCTCATTGGCCCTGTGAAGGAACGTGTCGAAGGTGTACGCCGTGGAAACCTCGAGGGGACAGCGGCGGGCCAATTTGTCCCACTCTGCTAACGTTTTAAAGGATAGGTTAGCTGAAGTGGGGAAGGTGGTGCGCTGTGAGACCAACATCCTGTCCTGTGCGGAGGGCTCTGCTCCGCTGTAGGCAGGGTGGTCCTGTGTGTACCAGGACCACAACCCTCCCTTGTAGGAATCTGTAAGAAACTTTCCCGGGGAAAAGGCGCCCGGGGCAGAGAGGGACTCCCTGCCTGGAGGAGGGATGGAAGCAGCACCCCTGACAGTGCGGGCTGACTTAATAAGCCATACCTGCACCATTTCTGGCACTCTGAGTTGCCTTGTGGTTCTGGAGTTAGAGTCACATGGCGTAAGGAGGGTCAAAGGTAACAAAGTAGCCTGAGGGACTGATTCGGCATACGTGGCCCTATTGGGGAGGGTCAGTACGAGCTCGGCAAAGTCCGGGTTTGGTTCAGGCTGGTCCCTAGGGAGGCACGGGCTCAATCTGTCCCCCCTGGGATATGGGCGAAGAGTGCTCATCTGCTTGTTCGTCCTCATCCGAAGACAGGGGCTCCCACTCTTGTTCGCAGTCCATCCCCTGCTGGGTGCCATCCCAAGTGGATGTACCCACTGGGGCGTCCTGTGAGCTGTGGTCAGCCCAGCGGGATGAGCTGGGACGATCCCGAGCCGGGACCATGGCCGCCACTGTTATGTCCTTGACACCTGAAGCGGGTGGGGAGCGTGTGGACCGTAGGTCCAACCATGCTTGGGATGGTGGGTGCCACACCTTTTCAGAGAGGGCGTCCCTGGATGCAAGAGTGACCCACGAGTGCTGTGTGGGGACAAACACCCACTCATCTCACTGTAGGACCGAGGGCTGGGCAGGTGGGGACTGCCGGCTCCGCCGGGCCGAGTAGGGCCCCTGAGCAGCCGTCGGTCCTGACAAGGAGGCCGTTGTGACCGTGGTGGTCACCTGTGGGTTGACAGAGGCCCGATTTGTGGACAGAGTGGCAATATTGGTCGAGGAACTCGACCTGACCGACAAGAAGTCGATCCCACTGGTCGGGGCTGTGTGTGTCACCCTGTGAGATGTGCTGGGTTGGGTCCGGTGGGGAGCGGACAAGGGGCTGGCCCTTGGTGCTCCCGGCAACCCAGTGTGCATCCTAGATGCGCCCCAGTACGGGTAGAATGGGGGTAACTACCCGTGGGCACCAGCCATACTGTGACCCAAACCCCAAGGGTCACTGGTGCATTGACCTCCATGAAGGGAACAACCTGGCCAAGTCGGAGGGAGGTCAGGTCCGACTTGGGTGTCAGTCCCGCCCGAAGACGAGCGGGCTGACTGCCCGGAACCGCCTGACCCGCACGGGCCTCCCCCAGCAGGGGAGACCGGCCGGATAGCGGGAAGACCTGCAGAGCAGGTTGCCACGCGCCCCGAATCCCCTCCCGTGGGGAGACTGGGGTGGCTTGGCCCGGGGTGGGCAAAGTAGAGATCCCCCCCCGGAACCAAATTTTTCTCCCCCCCCAAAAGGAGGTGGGGGAGGGGGGTCGACAGAGAAGGGAGGAGGGGGAACAACAATGGGGCACGTGAGGGCCGTCTCCGAGTGGGGACCCGGGTAATGGCCGGGCGCGGCCTCCCCTCGGGAGTCCGCGCCTAGCTGCGAGTCCCCACAGCACGGAGACGACTTGCCATTCCCCCTTCTCCCTGCCTCGCGCTGGGACACCTCGGGAGGCGACGCTCGTACCTCTTTCCCCCCGGTCCCCTTCATGACCGTTTTACTGGTACGAACGTCGCCTCCGCGATCAGCGTCTAACGACGCATCGCCGCGGTCCGTATCGGGAGGAATCATGAGCTCCGGGCCTGGGAGAGTCTCTTACCGAGTCTCAATCCCAGCATCATGATTCCCTGCCTTCGTGGTATGGCACACGAGGCATGGAACCCGCGCTTAGGCACCCAGCGAAAATCCGACCCCCAACAGAGAAAGGAAAGACAGGATCGACTTAGAGGCAGAAAAAATCGAACGAATCGAGGGTGCCGAGTCGAATCGAGTACACAGAATGTAAGAATACAATAAACACAAGCCGCATGCAACAAAATAAGGCCAAAAGGATACGCTGAACAGCCGAAAAAAGCGTAAGACGAGACAGAGCGTAAACCTGACAAGATGGCGTGGAGAGCCTTGGCCAAAGGAATGATTAAGCGCTTATAGTTTTTAGAGGCGTTTGATTGGCTGAGAGCGGTGGGCCCATCTTTTCACTGTTAGCCGCGCGAAATTTGGCCAAGCAGAGCAAACCAATAGGCCTAGTTTGCATCAGTTTGACATGGTACAGTATATGACACCAAAAGCTTTTTTCATACGCAGCAATGGAACTGAGCGTGAATTCGAGTCTTTGTACTCTCTTCGTGAAAAAAACAGGAATGATGAAACTAAAGAGAAATAGAAAAAGAGAGAGAGAGGGACAGAGACAGACCAAAAGAGAGAGAATGCAGAGAAGGGAAAGAGAGAGAGAAAGAGGGGCAAGATATGGAGAAGAGAGAGAGAGAGAGGGGAGTGTGTGGGTGGGTGGGTGCGTGCGTGGGTGGATCTAACAATACGTGACAGAATTTCTTCTTTTTTTTTTCAAGTTTGCACATAACCAAAGGTTTCATAAAAAAAATAGGCCATAATATCAGGGATTATTTCATTTCATTGACGTTTCATGCGGAAAACAAGCCACTTAATCCAGTTAATGTCGTGGTCGTGCGTTTATTGTATGGGGCATGAGAGAGATTGGAACGTTCCTTCTCTTTCTGTTTTGAAGGACTCAGTAGGGTCGTTATGTTGTGAAACTCGCTGGCTGACATCAAAGCTGTCTGTCTGTCTGTTTGTTTGTCTGTCTGTCGTCACTGTCCTCTGTATCTTTTACTTGTGTTTCCAATATTTTTTCCCATTCCAATTATATCTTTCCAATCACACAAACACACAGACACAGACACAATTATATACTTTACCATGACTTGGTCAGCACCACACTTACAAATCTAGATATTCATTCTCTCATCATCTACGTCCGCATCCTACTCACACACACACACACACACAGAGAGAGAGAGAGAGAGAGAGAGAGAGAGAGAGAGAGAGAGTCACACATACAGAAATACACACTTAAACCTTCATCCAGCTACACACACTTGACACACACATGATACATAACACCCCCACATATACACCCACACCAAAACCCCCTCCACAAATACACAAACACGAATGCGCGCGCGCGCACACACACACACACAAACAAACACACATGCTAATAAACGTCATGTTCCATATCTCCGCCCCCTTACACATAGTGACATACAAACACATACACACGCACATACAGAAACTTTCCCTGCCTTATTCTCGCACATAACACACACATGCACGCACGCACACACACACACACACAGACACACACACACAGACGCACAGACACACGCGCGCACAGACGCACAGACACAAACACACACAAACACGCACACACTCACACACACACACACACACACACACACACACACACACACACAAAACCAAGTGATAGCGCAGCAGGACATAAATGAAACAAAGAGAGAAACAAGGAGGAGGGAGGGAGGGAGGAAGGGAAGGAGGGAGAGAGGGAGGAAGGGAGGGAGGGAAGGAGGGAGGGAGGGAGGGAGGAAGGGAAGGAGGGAGAGAGGGAGGGAGATACAGATTTTCTTCCTGTGAGTTCCAGATACTTGGCAGACTTCCTCTTTATCCCCCACACCCACCCCACTCCCTCCCTTCCCACTTTCACACTTTTGTCTGCATGAAGTCATGATCTTGTGACGCACGCGCGCACACAGACACACAGACACAAACACACACACAAACACACACACACACACACGCACACACACACACACACACACACACACATACACACACACACACAGAGACATACACACACACACATACACACACACACACACACACACACACACACACACACACACACACACACAGAGTCAATGAGTCGTGTAGTCGTCTGTCTGTATGTTTTGATGATGTACTCGTCAACAGACAAACAGACAGTTAGACAGCGAGAAGCGGGAGAGAAAGATAGAGAGGAGGGTGGAGAGACAGAGACAGAGACAGAGAGTGAGTGCGTGAGTGACAGACACAGCCATGTTTTACACATGATCAACAGGGGTATGCAAAAATGAAGAAACAATGAAATAGTCCGAGGCGGGGAGAGAAAACCGCGCGATATAAATGCCTTGTGCAGAAACACAGTGCTGGGGCACTTTTCCTCCACCACAAAAATGAGGAACACTTCATGAAGTGTTACTTCTGGCCTCAGCCAAACGTCGAGACCATTGTCAAAAAAAGTAAATAAAAAAAATCAACAAAGAGGTAAACAAAAAATAAATCGTTTCACACACTGCATATATAAATCTTAATTGTATTACATTTCTTTCCTGTTGGCATTCATATAAATCATTGATTGAAATGTTAAAAAAAAAAAAAATCGAGACGTAAGTAGCTGACTAAGCCAAATATAATGGTGAAAAGTAAAGGATAGTTACTCGGTAAAACCTTTGAATGCAAAGATAAATATGTGTGTTTACATGTATGTATATATGTATGTGGAGTGATGGCCTAGAGGTAACGCGTCCGCCTTGGAAACAAGAGAATCTGAGCGCGCTGGTTCGAATCACGGCTCAGCCGCCGATATTTTCTCCCCCTCCACTTGACCTTGAGTGGTAGTCTAGACGCTAGTCATTCGGATGAGACGATAAACCGAAGTCCCGTGTGCAGCATGCACTTAGCGTACGTAAAAGCACCCTTGGCAACAAAAGGGCTGTTCCTGGCAAAATTCTGTAGACAAATCCACTTCGATAGGAAAAACAAACAAAACTGCACGCAGGAAAAATACAAACAAATGGGTGGCGCTGTAGTGTAGCGACGCGCTCTCCCTGGGGAGAGCAGCGCGAATTTCACAGAGAAATCTGTTGTGACAAAAAGATAACTACAATACAATGTATGTATTTTTATACACATGTTTATGCAGCGAATGATACTGGCTAACATACCAGCTGACAACGTGGTTTCTGGAAAATGTGAGCGTACCTGGTCGTCTTGTAATTCCCACGGGAACTCTAAGGCCTATTAACACGCCTCGTATTAATTTAAAAAATACATTCTGATGTGGCTTTTCTTTCCAACTCCACAGGGACTAATAGAGATCAACGTCCTGTTAGCTTTCAGTCATAAAGCCTGCTGTCGGAGCTGAAATGTCCCGCCAGAGAACCTGGTGCTTGCAACATGGTGTGGCCACTGGCCTCACCTTCATGTTCATGTACAACAGCGCATATAAAAGTTTTTTCCGCGCGTATTGCGGACCAGATAATTACCGTATGAATAATTGATTTTATTATTATTATTATTATTATTATATTTTTAAGAATTTTTATTATTAATATCAAACATGAACATTTTAAAGAATCGAAGCTGAAATGATTGAATGTGTCTTATCGAACATGAACACTGTCCAGACCGTGCATTTCAATAACTGAATTTGACTTGTTATTCGTGAACACTTTAAAGGCAATATATTTAAATAACTGAGTTTGCATTGTTAAACACGAACACTTTAAAGACGTTTCATCTGAATAATTGAATTTGTCTTGTTTTAATTTGAACACTTTAAAGACACCACATTTAATAACTGAATTTGTTTTATCAAACACAAACACATGAACGACAACAATCTTATGTGTTTAGAAACTGAATTTGAATTGTTAGACGTGAGCGCGCGCGCTTTAAAGACACTACTTTAAACACCAGGAAGCCTTTTCAATGGAAATAGTAATATAGTTATAATCGACATGACATTCACTATAAATGCACATCCACTTGGAGCGTACAAAAAGAACGACAAGCAAATCTTTCTCGTTTGGGTTCCATACAAAATAACACCTTATTTAGTTTCAAAACTCGTAAATACAGACAGTAGAAAAAAATCCATTGCAGAAAAACGGCGGAAGCTAATATCCGCCCTTCATGTTCCCATGTTCCTGATCAATGGAAAACCCGACACATCCATATGTTTTCCTTGGTTACCACTTCAACACACAGCAGTCCTGGGAGGATGCCATGGGTGCATTCACCACGTCACTCGGAGTTGGAATCAATGTCGGCAAGAAGAGAAGAATGAATGGACTGGGAGAATAACACTCAGATTGTGTTATTGGGAGACAGCCGTTGAAATTGAAATCCGAACGTCCGAGGTCAGATGAATACATATCAGCAAGCTTTGATAAAATTTTAAAAAAACAACAATAAAAGCCCAACATTATTTGCCTTGCATCAGATAAACCTGGCATGTAATATCCACGCGCTTCGTGCTATGCGGAAAGATGACTTCCAATCACATCGGACATCAGAACAAATCCATCATCTTTATTGGATTGCTACAAAGATAAATGGTTGTTTATGGACGGGAACTGTTTGATCAGCTGCAGCATTTTAGGACGTTATTCTTTGATGGAAGACAGAAACAAACAAAACACCTCCGAAGTTTCCATCCAGTTGATGAATGTCACTGTCCGTGTTGCAGTGCACCATTTCAGAGGCACCATCTTCACGCCGCTCTTCCAGAATCCCACATACACAGTGCCAGCTACAGAAGTCCACGGGAAACTGACATTGTTAGGTCGCCATGAGGCCACTCACCACAGAAAACCTGCAGTGTCGTGGAGTCAAGTCGGTTGTGTTCGCTGGTGCTGGATCTGATCAAACAAAGGTAGGACCCCAGCTGAAAACAGCTATTGCTGTTAGCCATGGAAACAGACCCTGGGGTGGAGACAACTACGTGTACCCAAGAGCAGACCCCATGTAACTGCTGACACCGAAGAACGTCTTGACGCATGGATGTGAAGGGAGAATGGAAACACTGATCACCATGAGAGTGGGGTCTGCTTGGCTGCAGGATTTGGGGCCTTCCTTTTCAGTATCATATAATGACAGATGTGAGTGCTGCTGCTGCTGTGGAGGTCTGTTCAGGTTTGAGACTACATGGAAAGCTGTACTCCTTTCCTTTCTAACTTTCCTTTCTTTCCTTTCCGATCTATCTTGGTCTAAACCTAAAAATTGTGTCCAAAAATCTTGCTTCAAAACTATACAAGTTCATAAAATCAAAGAATTTCTATAACTTACAAGAAAGAGAACCATGTTTTCATTCGTTCTTTTTTCAATCCATTACTTGCCAATGGTTCTACACTTTAGGACTCGGCCGGCAAAAAGCTGCCTAAACCACTGACAAGCATCCACAAAAGACCTGTTAAATCAACTATTAACAAATCAGATTCTGACTATAAACATGCAGATATCCCCCCCCTCTCAAGGCTAAGCTTTTGTATAACAAATGCCTCTCCATGCGTAAAGTATTCCATGATAATGTTTTGTCTTCTCTAGTAAACACGTTCACTTTTCATGAGTATGGATATTCGCATAAAATTGCTCTCCCCTTTACAGTCACCTTTACAACCATTACTTTACGTAAACCAAGTCTTTCATAATCTGGTGGTTGGTTATGTAATCATATTCATGAAAACTTTCAAAACAAAGCGCCAAAAAAAGCAACTAAACTATGTAATTATATTCATGAAAATTTTCAAAACGAAGAAGCAAAAAAACAACTAAACTATAAAAAAAAAGTGAACTTTCATTATTTTCTTGTGAATCTTTCAAATTTGACACCGCTATGTCCAAAAGTGTGCTGATGCTCATTCAGTATTAATGAGTCAGTCATGCCCTCTCTTCTCCTGTCTCACTTAAACAGATTATATAAATGTGCTCTTAAACAAGCTCTCTTAAAATCCAGCTCATTAACCATTGATGGTTATAAATCATTGAACATTCTTCCACTGTATCTAAGAATACAACAAGGCTCACAGTAGTTAACTGAGCAGCTCCCCCTGGTATTGTAGATAGCTTTCCAACAAACAGTACTAGAAACTTTCATAAACTTACAATACTTCTTCCTAGAATTGAGTCAAGCCTTTTATGCAGTGGTGGTTCATACTGGAATATTTTGCTGTCCTTTCTAAAGCAGATAACCAGTAGTATCAACTTCAGAAACTCTTTCAAAAATATATAAATGATGTAAACCAGCTTTAATGACTATGCCATTCTTCTTGAACAGGAGATGTTAAAAAGAAATACCAAGCACTACTATGTTTTATTATAATTAAGGATGGTTATATATTCATGTATATGCAAGTGTATTCGTTTGTGTGTATGTGAAGTTTCCGTTTTAGTATTTGCATTTGTTTTTTTCTTACTATGATATTATTTTGTTCTCTCTCTGTTCTGTTTTATTATCTTTATCTATCTATCTGTCTGTCTGTCTATCTATCTATCTATCTATCTATTATTAGTATTACTATTATTATCATCAGCAGCAGCAGCAGCAATATCTATCTATCTATCTATTATTATTATTATTATTATTATTATCATCATCATCATTATTATCATTATTATTGTCGTTGTTGTTGTTTGTTTGAATTTTGCTTGCATGTCTAATTTCTTGGCCCTGAGAACCGGATGAAAAAAAAGTATGCCTCGCTTATTCCACTTCTCTCACAAAGTAAATTCATTCATTCATCCCCCCTCTCTCTCTCTCTGCTTCCTTCCTGTGTGCGGAATATGACCTGTGGATGTTTATCTTCTTTCTTTCTTTTTTTCTTTTTTTTTTCAATAAATTGCTGTTATCATTTTTTTTGCCGTTTTTGTTTTGTTGTTGTAAACATAATTTGTCAGACTTATTCTATTACCCTTTTGAATTAAAACAAAACAAAACCCGTTTCGTTTCGTTTCATAATAGGACGCGGAGTTAATCAACCCCCAGAGACACAAAAAGGTTGAGTGTTGGTCAGGAATCCCCATCAGAGGTGTATCAGTCAAATGGAGCACAGTGTGTGCTTTATATCTTCCCGTCAGCACTTTTACTCTGACTTGAATTCTGAAAGGAACTGAAAAATCTCAGTTATATCCTTTCATCAGGGTTCGAACAGTAAATGGAAAATAGCTGATTCGCTTTGATTCTATGTGTTTTTTTTGTGTGTGTGTTTTTCAAGCAAAATACGCATTCATATACAATACGTATTCTTCGATTTTTTGGATTCTTCGTTTCTTGTATGTTTGTTGTTGTTGTGGGGTTTTTTTGTTTTGTTTTGTTTTGTTTTTTTGTTGTTGTTTTTTTTACCCAAGGTCTATGTACCTACACACTCTCAAACAAAAAAGAGTTTGTTGATTTTTTCGTTATTTTCTTATTTTGCATTTGTTTAGATTTCATAATTTTCTCTTCTACATAAACAGTGCTTTACTGAATAGAATATAAGTATTTACATGAATAAATGAATAAACAGCTATGGACTTTGGTACTTGGGTTGTCGTTCTCACTCAGCAAGTGTCTTTAAATTGTCCGTCTCCACATACATAGAAAGGCTTCCCATATCACTTAATTATAATTATACAGACCTGCCTTTTGCGAACTGAGCTGAGAAGAACATTCCAAAACACTACATGATTACCACATGTGTACATGAGTCACTGAATGAGTGTGACTACAGCTCATGAAATAAATATCAATAAGTATAAAAGTATAAAAGCAAAAACTTTCAAACAAGAAAGAACGCGTCACATAATTATATATATATATATATATATATATATATATATATATATATATATATATATATGTATATATATATATCGAAGCTCATGTCGCAGAACGAAAGCAAGGTATCACATAATCATGAAATATGGATAAATGCATTAGACAAGTAAAATCACATACAATAATGATGTAGTAATATTAATAACGACAAGAAGAACAAGAAAAAGATGAAAAGAAGAAATATCAGATTGAATGTCTAACACAGAAAAGAATCACAAAAAAACACACCACAGAACATATCTCGGATATGAAATATTACGACAAAACAAAAATATCCAAGAAAATGTCCCGGGCAAGAAAAATATAAGTATTACAAAAAGTAATAATCAAAACATACGTTTCCGCCAGAAAAAAAAGTAGTACATATAATGTATCACAGCAAAATGGAAAAGTGTCACATAGTAATTACCTCAGTAACTATTTCAGACAGGAACTAACGAAGTCGAAGAGAAAAATATTACAAAAAGGAAATGATAACATATAAGTATCAAACCGAATGTTTCAAAAAAAGAAAGCAATATCCTGGAGAGAAAAATAACACACAATAAGTACAATAACAAATGTTTCAGACAGAATATAAAAATGCCACATAAATATATCAAGCAAGTGTCTCTCACATGAAAACGTGTCACAAAATTAGGTCAAAACACCTGTCTCTAACAGGTAAGGGTGTCCAAGCAAAATGTGCCAGGCGAAAAAAAAAGTATCATAATGAGTGGTCTCCAACAGGTAAAGGTGTCACCAAATAAGTGTCCAACCAAAACGTGCCAGACATTAAAAAATTTTTTTTTAAAGTATCGTACTAAGTGGTCGAGACACCTGTCTCTGACAGGAAAAAGTGTCAAAAGTGGAGTGATGGCCTAGAGGTAACGCGTCCGCCTAGGAAGCGAGAAAATCTGAGCGCGCTGGTTCGAATCACGGCTCAGCCGCCGATATTTTCTCCCCCTCCACTAGACCTTGAGTGGTGGTCTGGGAGCTAGTCATTCGGATGAGACGATAAATCGAGGTCCCATGTGCAGTATGCACTTAGCGCACGTAAAAGAACCCACGGCAACAAAAGGGTTGTTCCTGGCAAAATTCTGAAGAAAAATCCACTTCGATAGGAAAAACAAATAAAACTGCACGCAGGAAAAAATACAAAAAAGTGGGTGGCGCTGTAGTGTAGCGACGCGCTCTCCCTAGGGAGAGCAGCCCGAATTTCGCACAGAGAAATCTGTTGTGATAAAAAGAAATACAAATACAAAATGAGTGTCCAAGGAAACGTGCCAGACATAAACAAATAACTCACTCTGAGTGAGAGGAACTCATAAACAAGAAAACAAAGCAAGACATGTTAGAAATATCAAAGAGAACGTTTCAATATACACGAAAAACGTACCACGTAAGGTCAAAAAGAGAAGAAAAAAAAGAAAAGAAAGTAGCCAATCTGATTCAGATAGAGCGTAAAGAAAAGGTGCTCAATAGTTCGATAGTCACGGCGAGGTGCATACATTGATAAGTACTTGTGCTGATTTGCAAAGCATGAAGAAAGTCACGAACTTCACCAGTCAGTACAATGTGAATAACATATGCCTGTTCCATTTAGCAGCAGACGAGTGATTTCAATACACCTTTAGTCGTGATTGTTTTTTCTGATGGTTTGTTTATTCATTTCTTTATACATATATACATTTTTGTTTCTAAAGCAGAAGCTATTCACTTGCTTACATTGAACCATCTGCCTACAAAGTGAAACAAAATGTAATAGAAAACCTATCAATAAAGTTGTGAACGAACACACACACACACACACACACACACACACACACACACACGCGCACACACACACACACACACACACACACACACACACACACGCATACAAATAGCAATAGAAAGAGACAGAAAGAGACAGAAAGAGACAGAAAGAGATCGATACAAAGGTGCAGAGAGACCCAGTAAGAAAGAGACAGAGACAGAAAGAATTCTGACATCTTTGTTCAACACGTTATAAAACGTATGGCAACAGGCAAAAGACTACAACACACAGGCAACTTCTACGATGGGATACTAGGCGGAT
>NC_134882.1:23587428-23617428 GCF_041734735.1 Babylonia areolata | reverse complement strand
TGACACGAAACGTTTGACACGAAACAACTGTTTTAGGACTGGTTTACACGCGCAGGAGTCCTTTTGTCCCTGAATGGTTCAATAAACTTGATAAAATCTTAACACACAGATTGATACAGATATCTGTAGAGATATAGAGACAATGACAGATAGACAGACAGTCAGACAGACACACAGACCCACACAGACCCCCCCGCACCCCCCCCCCCCACACACACACACACAGAGACGCGCTTGTGCGCGCGCGCAGACAGACACACAGACACAGACACACACACACACACACTGGGAGAGCGAAAAAGAGACAAAGACATAGAGACAGAGACAGAAAGAGACAAAAAGTAGGGAGAAACAGAGAAAGAGAGAGAGTGAAAGAGAGAGAGGTGGAGAGAAAGAGTGAATGAGAGAGAGAGAGAGAATGAGAATGAGAGAGAGAGTCAAAGAGAGAGAGGGAGAGAGAGAGTGAAAGAGAGAGACAGAGACGGCGACAGAAAGACACAGAACCTGCAGGTGTTGAGAAACAAAGACAGACAGACAGACAGACAGACAGACCGACAGAAGACAGAAAACTTCGCACCTTCTTCAGCAAAATCACGGGTCCTCAATTTCACGAAATGGACGAAACTGGTTTTGGACTGAAGGCCGAGTCCGCAGGAAATCAATCGATATTGTCCATTAAAATAAGTCCCTTGTTTCTGTAGCAACTGATGTCCGTTTACATGCTCCCTACAGGCATCGGGTGTGTGACGCCTGCTATGATCAAACCTCCCACATGCCCCATTTTCTAGAAAACCAACTGATTATTCCGCTGTTGATGGGGGCGGCGCCCAAGGTTGTGATGACTGAAGAGTGAGTGTTAATGTTCACCTGTTCTTACTTTCGTTCGTTCGTTCATTTCCTTATTCAGTCAGGTAAACGTGTCAGTTTGTCTTTCTGTGTGTGTGTGTGTGTGTGTGTGTGTGTGTGTGTGTGTGTGTGTCTGTGTGTGTGTGTGTGTGTGTGTGTGTGTCTGTGTGTGTCTGTGTGTGTGTATGTGTGTGTGTGTCCATGCGTGCGTGCGTATGCGAGTGTGTGTGTGTGTGTGTGTGTGTGTGTGTGAATGTGTGTGCGCGCGTGTGCGAGTGTGTGCGTGTGAGTGAGGGAGAGAGAAAGAGTTTACACACACACACACACACACACACACACACACATATATATATATATATATATATATATATAGAGAGAGAGAGAGAGAGAGAGAGAGAGAGAGAGAGAGGCAAGGAGACAGAGATAGACACTGACAGACTGAGAGACATACTGACAAACACACGAAGTGAAACACACAGAGTTAGACAAACAGACAGAAAGACAGACAGACAGACCGAAAAAGAAGCAGCAGTGACAGGTAGGCGAGAAAGCAGAGATGTATGGTTTTCTGTTGTTGATATTTCCTCTTTCCAAACACATCGCCTTGGCCCGAATCTTCTCAGCCTCGTTTTGGAAAAAAAGAAAAAGAAAAAGGGGGTCAGGGCTTTCGTCGTCTTCTTCCGCTGTGTTTCAGTGCGCCAGTACCGATTGTGTCTCTGTCTCCCTGTCTTTCTCTGTCTCTGTACACACACACACACACACACACACACACACACACACACACACACACACACACACACACACACACACACACCACAAACACACACACACACACACACACACACACACACACACACACACACACACACACACACACAGCTTGTTCTTTTGGTTTATGCTCCCTACAAGTATTGATCGTGAACAGTACGGTGCTGCCGTGTTGCCGTAAATACATAGAATGAAAGAAACAAATGAAAATCTTCTTCATAATAAGACAATACTTGAAGATCCTCTCTCTCTCTGGTTCTACGGAAAAAACAAAAATAGTCGCAAACTTGTATAAGTATCCAGACGTCATTTTGTCAACAAAACTAACTTTTTCCCACACCAGGGCAACAAAAAGGGGGTGATTAGTTTTTTCAAGTTATTCCGATCAATTGGCGAAAAATGCCCCCAAATATTTTTAACCTATTTGATGCGCAAGTACAACTAATTCTTAGCTACGGGGCGGAAGTTTGGGGCCTGACTGCAAATCTTGATGTAATAGAGAAAGTGCATACATTTGCACTAAAACGGTTCTTGAATGCGAGTGTTAGAACACCAAATGCAACGGTTTACGGTGAACTGGGCAGATTTCCCTTATATACAATATGTACTTGAGGTGCATCAAGTACTACGAATTGTCAAATTACCAGAACATCGGTTACCACTGAAAGCATATAAAATGTTGCTATCTATCCATCAGCAGAATCGGAATACATGGGCCACATCTGTTTACTTCACGTTACATAAATATGGATTTCAGGGGGTTTGGAAGAATCAGGAGGACGGAAATAAAAAGGAATTTCTTAGAACATTAAAAAAAAAACAAAAAAACATACTGGTAAACGATTACAAAAAACATCGGTCTTTACAGCTCTCGGACAGTGAGCGTTTCTCATTTTATCGTACTTTTAAAAGTAGTCTTGTACTTTCACTATATTTGTTGGAGCTGAAACATATTCAAGCCAGAATTAGCTTAATACGTTTACGACTTTGTGTGTCAAAACTCAATACACACAAATTACGTGGCCTTTTCATTAAAACATTTCAGTGTTTCAGTGTTCTTTCTCTCTGTTTCTCTGTCTCTGTCTCTGTCTGTCTGTCTGTCTGTCTGTCTGTCTGTCTGTCTCTGTCTGTCTGTCTGTCTGTCTGTCTGTCTGTCTCTCCCCTTCCCGTGCCTTCGCTCTGTGAGACACTTTTTTTCACACAGTGAAAAACTCCAAGAAAAGAAGCTGCGCTGACTTCTGCTGTTAAAAGCACCTTCTGGAAACAATTCATTGTCGTTCATTAGCGTTCCCTCGCCCCCCACCCCATTCTCTCTCTGTCTCTCTCTCTCTCTCTCACTCCCCCTCTTTCAGACAATTAATGGGCCATTCACCTGTAGACGAAGAGGGAGAGTAATTACTGCACAGCGTTTATATTTGTCAGCACCTTCAAAAATCCTTTCCTAACCTCCTCACTCCCTCAACCTCCCAACCTCTCTCTTTACGTTTCACTGGGCCATTCATCTCTGAAGAGAAGGCGAAGACTAATTTGTGCAACGTGTGTACGTTTCTCTCTCTCTCTTTATGTGTGTGTGTGTGTGTGTGTGTGTGTGTGTGTGTGTGTGTGTGTGTGTGTGTGTGTGTGTGTGTTCCTTTCCTCCTTTTCATTCTCTCTCTCTTTCCCGCCCCGCTCTCACTTTCCCTCCGCCCCTCTCTATCTTCCCCCTCTCTCTCTTTCCCTCCCCTCTCTCTCTCCCTCTCTCTTCCCCCCCCCCCTCTCTCTCTTTCCCTCCCTCTCTCTCTCTTCCCCTCCCCCTCTTTCTCTATTTACAATAATCTGCGGCAAAAACATCTGAACTCTGAAGGTCAATCGTATGTTCACTTGCTGAAGAATGGTTCTGTTTACAGCATTCGTAAACCCTGCGTTTATATATTTAATGCCATGAAGATACGACAGGAATTCTGTGACAACAATGATGAAAGTTAAAATTAATTTACGATGCACAAGAAGCATTTTTGTTCTATGGGTTTAAGTGAGTACGTATTTTACATTTTGTTGTCGCTGCGTGATCACCATATTGTGTACTTTTGACCTCTTTCTAGGGGCCGGAGGAGATAAAAGTTTTGTTCTTGTTCTTGTTCTTTCCCTCCTCTCTCTCTCTTTCCCTCTCTCTCTCTCTCCCCTCTCTCTCTCTCTCTTTCCCTCCCCCCTCTCTCTCCCTCTCTCCATCTTCCCCTTAGACACTCCTTTATAGCAATTGAACACTGCAAGAAAGAGCTTGACTTATTACTGCAGAGTGTGCACATTTATCAGTCCAGCAATTTCATACCCCGCCCTCCTTCCTCTATCTCTGCCCCCCTCCCTAATCTCTCTCTCTCTCTCCCTCCCTCCAAATACAGATATATGTATATACACGTATTATGTCTCTCTCTGAATATGTAGTTACATAATATATGTATGACTATCTCTGTCTGTCTCCCTGTCTCTGTGTCTGTCTGTCTGTCTGTCTTTCGGAGAGAGAGAGAGAGAGAGAGAGAGAGAGAGAGAGAGAGAGAGAGAGAGAAATGAAGTGAAGATTAACGACAACAACGCGTGTGCATTTATCAACGAAGTGTCTGGAACCAAACCAGTTGAACACAGGCCTGCCAACTTCTGACGGCGCTGAACCCGATCAAAGGCGATAGGTATTGAGGTTAAAGAAAAGAGCGAGGTGGCAGGAGAGACAGGGGAAGGGAGAGAGAAGAAAAGGGAGGGGAAAGTGTGTAGAGAGAGAGAGAACGTGGAGGAAAGCACGAGGTCATAACGACGGAGAGACAGAGAGAGAGACGGGACGTGAGAATGGTGTGGAGGGGTGGGTGGGGGAACAAGGGTGTGGGAGCGGTGGATGGATAAGAGAGGAGGGAGAGCGGAAGAGAGAGAAGAGTCACAAATAGAGAAAAGGGGGTGGAGGAGAGACAGAAAGAGAGAGAGGAGGGGGGGGCGGTGAGGGTGTGGAGAAGGGTTAGAGAGAGAGGTGTGGGGAGAGAGAGAGAGAGAGAGAGAGAGAGAGGTGGAAGTGGAGAGAGGGGGGAGGGAGGGGGGAAGGGAGGGAGACAGAAGGGAAGAAAGAGAGGAAGAGAGGGTGGAAAGAGGAAAGAGACAGACAATGAGTGAAGAGAGGGGAGGTTGAGAGAGAGAGGGAGAGAGAGAGAGAGAGAGAGAGAGAGAGAGGATATAACCTGTCTTTTCCTGTCCCTGTTTGTCTATTTCTATCCTTCTGTATTTCTGCCAAATACTTTCTTCCTTTCTTCATCTCTGTCTCTCGCTCTCTGAAATGTTCCGTTTTCATCTCTCTCTCTCTCTCTTTCTCTCTCTCTTTCTATTTCTCTCTCTCTCTCTCTCTCTCTCTGTGTGTGTGTGTGTGTGTGTGTGTGTGTGTGTGTGTGTGTGTATGTTGATGTAAAAAAGTGTGCCAGTGCTTATCTATTATCCTCATAAATAATTTCTCCTCTCTCTCTCTCTGTGGATGTGAAAGAAGCGTGCCAGTACTTATCTATTATCCTCGAAAATGAAGAATTTGTCTTGTCTTGTCTTGTCTTCTCTGTCTCTGTCTGTCTGTCTGTCTGTCTGTCTCTCTCTCTCTCCATGTATTCGTGATGTATAATATACACACTGTTTTGATAGAATTATTTTTCCCTTTCGGTGGCTGGGTGAAAAACAACAACGAAAAAAAGACGCCTCACCGGGTCTTGCTAACCCTGTTACCCCAGAATTTTTTTCTTTTGTTCAATCCAGTTAAATTCAATTATCTCTGTCTCTCTTTTTCAGGAGCCCGTTTCCCTCGTCCAGCCTCAGCCAGTCAGAAGACGGAAGATAAAGCGAGAGACGCTGACAGCCTGGTGTAGTGGTGTTTCCCAAAGTCAGAGCGGGGTCCGCCAGCAGTCTGCACTCTCATTGGCTGGCAGCCTTGGCAACATGGAGCCTAGAGAGCTCTGCAAACACTGAGCAGATGTAGGGGGAGGGGGGAGAGAGAGGGAGAGGGTGCTGGAGAGGGCGAGGGAGAGACGAGGAGTGGGAGAGGTTAGTGAGTGAGGCTGGGGTGAGAGAGAAGGCGACGGAGAGACAGAAGAGAGATCCTGGGAGCAAAAAAAAAGAAAACAAGATGGAGACAGACATAGAAAATAGAGAGAGAAAGAGACAGACAGACAGACAGATTGACACAGACAGACAGACAGAGAGAGTGAAAGACTGAGAGATTCAGACGATTTATTCATGAATAGGCCTAAGTCCACTGTGGAAGGGTAAATGAACAACATGCATAATATTCATCAAAATGAAAATAACTATCCAACCACAGTATCAATACACATAATTGGAGAAATCAGAGAGAGAGAGAGAGAGAGAGAGAGAGAGAGAGACGGACGGACAGACAGAGACAGACAGAGAGAGACAAAGAGACAGAGACAGAGACGGAGACAGAGAGAATTAAAGAGCAACAAAGAAACAAACAAACCAGCAAACTGACAGAATCAGTCTCACAGCCACAGAACGCGTCTAAAACACGCCGACAAAGAAACAAAGCACACAGACACACACTGCGACAGCCGGCCACTGAGCAGAGAAGGTTTGAACACCTGTCCACACCTTGTCACTGGATGGGACCACCCTCTAACCTCCCTCCGACCACCCACAGTTGACTAATATAGACGCTGCTGACGCACCATCATCATTATCTCCACCACCACCATCATCATCATCATCAGCCATCATCATCATCATCAGCCACCACCACCACCATCACCACCACCATCATCATCAACCACCACCACCACCACCACCACCATCATCATCATCAACCACCACCACCACTACCACCATCATCATCATCATTTAACCCCAAACCACCAGCTCTCAAGCATCTTCTGACTGACAGCTGGAATCTGCATTGTATCAAACACAACTATTTTACTGCTAGTTCCATGCAGATCCTGCTCCGGGATGTCCACTTCCTGATGGAAATCAGTATTTTCAACTTAATTTTGATTTTGAATGGACTGAACCAAACGTGGATGACTCGTCTTTCTTGTAAAGTTTTTTTGTTTTTGTTTTTGTTTTTAAATACTTTTCTTTCTTTTTTTTTACGTGGACTGAGCCAGGCGTGAGTGAACTGATCTTTTCAACTTTTTTTTTTTTTTTTTTTTTTTATTGATCTTTTACCATTACTCGGGGTTCCCTTTGACAGGTTTTAAGAACTGAGGGGGTTATCGGCCCTGAAATGGCCCCTTTTGCGGTTGGCTGCCATTTGATGTGAGTTAGCTGACAGTGCATGTCCTTGGGAAGGACTCACTGCTGTTGCTGCAGCTGTGTGCTGCAAGACTCTGGGGGATGCCTGTATTGAATGCAGGAATATTCCCAATCAGAATAGAGAAAATAAGAGAGAAAAGAAAAAAGGAAACAAACCTTCTGACCTATTCACCTCTACACCTCCATCCATCCCCTTTCCCCTCTCTCCCATAACCCTGCCTCTCTCCCTTTCTGACCACAAGCACTGCCTCCCCCCCTCCCTCCACCTTCCCTATACCCCTCCCCCCTCCCCTGCCCACACCCCACCTGTTGGAAGACGTCTGGTGGATGTGTGAAGCGGAGGCAGGTAGGTTCACACCCTGAATAGAACAAAAAGGAGAAAAAAAAGAAAAAAAGAAAGGAAACAAACCTTCTGACCTACTAAACTCTAAACATCCACCCACTTTCCCTCTCACCCCAACCTTCTTCTCCCCCCTTTCTGACCACAAATACTGCCTCCCCCACCTCCCGTACACCACCCCTCCCCTGCCCACACCCCACCTGTTTCCCATCGACAAAAACGACGAACCATCACCATAGCAACTTAGTTGTACGGTGGAACGAACCCGTCAAAAGTGTCTGGATTGCTGGGAAGGTTGTGTAGTGGTTGGGAAGAGTAATGGACAA
This sequence comes from Babylonia areolata, assembly GCF_041734735.1. Classification (NCBI taxonomy): domain Eukaryota; kingdom Metazoa; phylum Mollusca; class Gastropoda; order Neogastropoda; family Buccinidae; genus Babylonia; species Babylonia areolata. The sequence goes on along the minus strand of NC_134882.1, from coordinate 23,609,886 downwards.
CATGTCTGACGTGCGTAAGGTCGTGGCTCTGCTGTTGTTGCTTTAAAAAAAATAATAACATGTACATACACGTTTACTTCCTTCTGTGTGCGTATTGCCTTTTTTCAATAGTATCTATCTGCCTATTATCAATCTATCTATGGTGTGTTTGTCTTTCTGTGTCTTCCATGTATGCATTGCAGATTCAGTGGGGCACAGGCCAAGAGATGAGAGACTGACAGACATACAGACAGGCTATAGATAGATTTTTCTTCTTTCATTGGGTTCAAGTCTTTTCACTCTTTAGTCATATTAGACAGGAGACAGACAGACAGAGACAAAGACACAACAGAGAGACAGAGACTGAGATACAACAGAGAGACAGAGACAGAGAGAGATAAAGACAAAGAGGGAAAGAGAGACAGATTCAGAGGTAGTGACAGAGAGACAATCAGACAGAGACACAGACAGACACACACACACACACACACACACACACACACACACACACACACACACACACACACAGAGAGAGAGAGAGAGAGAGAGAGAGAGAGAGAGAGAGAGATGTGGAAACCGAAACAATCTGATGAAGATCTCATGGCAGGCAGCAGGCATTCTGCACCAAAGAGAAAAATGAAACATCACCACTCCGCTTTCTGACCAATGAATACCTATTGTGCCATCCCCCCTCCCCCTCCTCCTCCCTTTTTGACCAATGCCTATTGTGCCATCCCCCCTCACCCTCCCCTCCCCTTTCTGACCAATGCCTATTGTGCCATCCCCCCTCCCCCTCCCCTCCCCTTTCTGACCAATGCCTATTGTGCCATCCCCCCTCACCCCTCTTCCACCCCCTCCCCTTTCTGACCAATGCCTTCTGTGCCATCCCCCCCTCACCCCTTCTTCCACCCCTCCCCTTTCTGACCAATGCCTTCTGTGCCATCTCCCCCTCACCCCCTCTTCCACCCCCTCCCCTTTCTGACCACTGCCTTCTGTGCCATCTCCCCCTCACCCCCTCTTCCACCCCCTCCCCTTTCTGACCACTGCCTTCTGTGCCATCTCCCCCTCACCCCCTCTTCCACCCCCTCCCCTTTCTGACCAATGCCTTCTGTGCCATCCCCCACTCACCCCCTCTTCCACCCCCTCCCCTTTCTGACCAATGCCTTCTGTGCCACCCCACCCCCCCACCCCCTCACCCCTCTTCCAACCCTCCCCTTTCTGACCAATGCCTTCTGTGCCATCTCCCCCTCACCCCCTCTTCCATCCCCTCCCCTTTCTGACCAATGCCTTCTGTGCCATCCCCCCTCACCCCTCTTCCACCCCCTCCCCTTTCTGACCACTGCCTTCTGTGCCACCCCCCCCCCTCACACCCTCTTCCAACCCTCCCCTTTCTGACCAATGCCTTCTGTGCAATCTCCCCCTCACACCATCCCCCTCTTCCACCCCCTCCCCTTTCTGACCAATGCCTTCTGTGCCATCTCCCCCTCACACCCTCCCCCTCTTCCAACCCTCCCCTTTCTGACCAATGCCTTCTGTGCCATCTCCCCCTCACCCCTCTTCCAACCCTCCCCTTTCTGACCACTGCCTTCTGTGCCATTCCCTGCTCCCCTCGTCCCCCTCCTCCTCCTCCAACAACACACACTGCAACCTCCTCTCCAACCAACAGTGGAGTGATGGCCTAGAGGTAAAGCGTCCGCCGAGGAAGCGAGAGAATCTGAGCGCGCTGGTTCGAATCACAGGTCAGCCGCCGATATTTTCTCCCCATCCACTAGACCTTGAGTGGTGGTCTGGACGCTAGTCATTCGGATGAGACGATAAACCGAGGTCCCGTGTGCAGCATGCACTTAGCGCACGTAAAAGAACCCACGGCAACAAAAGGGTTGTTCCTGGCAAAATTCTGTAGGAAAATCCACTTCGATAGGAAAAACGAATAAACAGATTCCTGCACGCAGGAAAAAAAAAAGGTGGCGCTGTAGTGTAGCGACGCGCTCTCCCTGGGGAGAGCAGCCCGAATTTCACACAGAGAAATCTGTTGTGATAAAAAGAAATACTAGTAAAAATACAAATACAAACCACCGCCACCACCGCTATCATCAATCGACCCCTGTGTTGATTTCTTCAGCTATCTTAAAGTTCCTAACAGCTGTCTGTCTGTCTCTGTCTCTCTCTATGTCCGTCTCTGTTTCTGTCTGTCTGTCTGTCTCTCTGTCTCATTCACTCTCTCACTTTCCATCCCCCCCCTCTCTCTCTCTACTATGTCACTAGAGTTTTTCAGCTAATGACATTAAACATTTCAGTGTGTTCAGTGTTCTCTCTCTCTCCCTCCCTCTCTCTCTCTCAGTGGCTGTCCCCTCGATCTGACTCTTATCTCTCTGTCTCTATCTCTCTCCCTCTCCCTCCTTGAAAAACTCAATTGCCTGACGTGCGCATAAACACAACGCACATGTCAGACTCTGATGACATAACGACAAAGAAGAATCAATGGCACCCAAAAAATGCACTCGTTTCTCCTGCACACTCTTTTGATGATGATGATAATGACGACGATTTTTATGATGACAATAACGACGGTAACGACAACGACAAAGAACCAGGAAGAATAACTCTTTTTTTCTTCTTCTTTTTTTTCAGATTGCATTGGCAGCAAGATTCTGACTAAAGCGCCCACTTGCAATAATTGCACGGCAAACGGCGTTTAACCATTGAACAGGAACGAAAGAAAACAACATTCAATTTTCATCTGAATAAGTCACGCAAGCATTTCCACAGGAGTAAACACAATTTTCCCGTCGAGGTATGCGCCGTCATGGAAGACGCTTTTCAGCCTCCCAAAAGCTTTATAGATGACATTTCCTTTTCCTTTTTTTCCTTTTTTTGTTCTTCTTTTTCTTTTTTCTGCCAGTTCCACAGCTTTGATATTTCCATCCTGCGCTTGCTTCTGGCAACCCAGCAACCAGGCAAAACAAAAATATATATATAATGATAAATTGAAATAAATAAATAAAAATAGAAATAAAATCTAAAAAACAGACAAAGGGAAACAAAAAGAAGCTGTTTGCTTGTATATGTTGTTGCTGCCATTATTAATATTTTCATTTCCGTGATGATGATGGTGATGGTGATGATGACGATGACGATGGCGATGTTGACGATGATCACATCGACGTTGATGATTACGACGATGATGACGATGGAGGCGACGAACACGACAACGACGACGATGATGATGAAGACGACGACGACGACTTCGAGGATGATGATGATGATGATGAATGTGGTCCATGATCTGAGAGCAATAACACTGATTCTCTGATTATCATCATTCGGTAGGCCACATCCACGGACTAAGGGGTTTGACAGAAGACTGACTGATTGCAGTGACAGGCTGACAGCACCAAGAGCGGCAGGAAGAACACACACTGCATGGTTTGTTCCACACAGCCATCTCTGTGTTGGACTGTAGTAGACAATAACAGAGAGAACTGGCTGAACGAAACACAAGGTGCTCTGTGTGTGGTATGTGCATGTGTGTGCATGTATGTGCGCATGCGTGCAAGCGTGCGTGACGTTGCGTGTGATGGGGGAGTTCCGAGAGCTGAGAGCAGAGAGAGAGAGAGGGAGAGAGAGAGAGAGAGGGGGGGGGGTAATGTATTGTAGTGCATGATAACCATCATCATCATCATCATCACTGTTATTGAGGTAGTTCTGACGACGGTTTATGAAGGGGCTTGTGGCTTCATGGACAGGGTATGGCTGGGAGTTATCTCTGTTTCCCACTCCTTTATATTATTCTGCCTCCTGCATTCTGTCGATGAGACAGATGACCCAGATCAATAAGGATCGTCCGGGGCCCTCAGTGTGTGAAGCTATAACAAAAAAAACAAAAAAAGTTGTAAGACACAACCGAATTACGTCTTCCGAGAACAGCAATGGCGACTAAAAGAGGATCCTTGACCAGTTCACACTAAATGTCCCGACGAAAGAGAATGGATCCTTGACCAGTTCACACTAAATGTACCGACGAAAGAGAATGAGGTCTTTCTTGGTTACAACACTGACACTGATGTTTTAACCATTCCTTCCCTTCTGCTCTTTTGTCGTCTTTTTGTTATGTCTTCGTAAGTTACGTTAGCTTACAATTGAGCCAACATGGCTGTCTGATCAATGGTTTCTCCACTGCAGTAGGAAGTCATTTACAGCTTGATCTTTTGTAAAGGACCGTGACTCTGAAATGTAGGCAATATTGCACTGGCTCTTAGTGCTGTAGTATTGTGGGCTATAATTATGGCCTTAGGGAACCATCCTAACGCCGACTGTCCTAAAACCCTCTTGGTCGAGAGAGTGGGGATGTAACGTGGGCAAGACACTCTCCACTCTAATCAAATTCTAGCCCAGATATCGGAACAGCTGTCGCCGCCTCTGCTGCTCTGATGGTCATAGTCGGACACGACTGATATTATAATCATATTAAGTTACGTTGCATGTTTGTTTATAAAGAATCAAAATCAACTATGCTTATTTGATTCTTATTTTTTAAACTATGTCAATTTATCTTTTGCTCAGTTCATGATTTTTTTCTTTTTCAAAAAGAGGTAATAAAAGAGGGGATGATGTCAGTACATTGCAGTTGTAATTTGATGTGTCATCACGTTGATGATCAACACGGTATTTCAGTCTGACCATCTCTGTATAAGTGACTGTGTTCTGTACTGAACGAACCTCAAACCAAATCAGGATGCTCATAGCCCAGCCGACCGGAAGGGGCCATTTCAGGACTGAGGATGAACATTGGTTTCCGGTGAAAAGAAATACGTCACTGAGGGTTAGAACAATTCTTTTGGTATTGGAACGATTGTCTTTTTGTTTGTTTGTTTTTTTGTCTTTTTTGAGGGTAGCAATATCAAGGTACGCTTGCATTTACACACAGTGCATGAACAGACAAGACAGAAAGACAGACAGACAGACAGAAACAGATACACAGACCGACAGAAAGGGGCGACAGACACATGCAGATCAAACAAAGTTCATATCCACACAACACCAAGAACTGACGAATCCTATCCTATTACCACGGTAAAAATACCCATAGAAAAGGAAACCTGAGGGAGTGCCGTCCATAAACACAGACAGACAGACGGACGAACGGAGAAAGGCGGACAGACAGAAAGGCAGAGAAACAGACAAACAGAATTGATGTCTACGACACGGCAAAGCCAGGGGATGTTAGAATCCTGTCAGTGTAAAATCCTCACAGAAACAAACGGGATACAACAGAGGAAGGGGTGGAGAGATGGGGGTGATAAGGGAGACAAGGAAAGGAAGAGGGGGAGGAGGAAAGGAGGGGGAGAGAAGAGAGAGGGAGAGAGAGAGAGAGAGAGGAAAGAGAGAGAGGAGAGGAGAGAGAGAGAGGAGAGAGAGAGAGACAGAGAGGAGAGAGAGGAGATAGAAGAGAGAGAGAGGAGAGAAGAGAGGGGGAGAGAGAGAGGAGAGGAGAGAGAGAGGAGGGGGAAAGAGAGAGAGAGGAGAGGAGAGAGAGAGAGAGAGAGAGAGAGAGAGAGAGGAAAGAGAGAGAGGAGAGGAGAGAGAGATGCAAAACGAAATGAACGTTTTCTTGTCAGGAGTGATGATGTGAGCATAAAAGAACAGTGCGCTTTATTTCCACCCAGCCATTAAGAGAGAGAGAGACAGACACACAGACAGACTGACACACAGACAGACACACAGACAGATAGACAGACAGAGACAGAGACAGGCAGATACAAACAGACAGACCAACAGGAAGATGAAAATGACATAGGCAAAGAGAAACAGCAACAAAAAAAACAACAAAAAAACAAAAAACAAACAAACAAACAAACAAAAAAACAATCACCGAAACGTTGCTCCGGAACTGCCAATTTCTATTAGTGCAAAATCCACAGAGAGAGAGAGAGAGAGAGAGAGAGAGAGAGAGAGAGAGAGACAGAGACAGAGACAGAGACAGAGACAGAGGCAGAAATGAGAGGAGAGAGACACAGAGAGAGCAGAGAGAGAGAGAGAGAGAGAGAAAGACAGAGAGGAGGGGGGGCAGGGGGGGCTGCACAGACAGACGGACGAACACATCAACAGACAGACAAGACTAGGCTTCTACACACACACACACACACACACACACACACACACAACGCCAAAACACCCTAACTTCTCTCTCCACAAACCGCAGTTCCCATATACTAAGTCTATTACCGGTGTAAAATCCCTGAAGAGTCAGAGGAAGCGTGCCTCAGAGGAGCACGGTGTTTACAAACGACCTTCTTGATCTATCTCACACCTAGCCAGCACGCATGCGTCACCGGCACAGGATGCCAAAGCCTGAAGTGCTCGGCCAATGCGCTGTCGTGCTGGAAGTGGACTTGAAAGTATCTCGAATCATTGGTGTCAATCAAGTAAATAAATAAATAAGTGAATGAATGAATGAATGAATAAATAAATAAATTAACAAATATGTATACATACATAACTATATAAACAAATACATATATACATATAAATATATAAACAAATATATCAATAAATATAAGAAATAAATCAATAAATATATAAATATACAGAGATAGATAGATATATAAATTGATAAGTAGATAAATAAATAGATATGTAAATAAGTAAATAAATAAGTAAATAAATACCATAACCCGTCCTTTCGCAAAACATTTTGCTTTTGTCAAGATTTCGCTTCCTCTGTAGCTTTTGGCTGATTTCAGTTTTCAAAAGGTAGATGATGATTTATTGTCTTGTGCACAATGGAAGTGCCAAAACAACCATGTTGATTCATCACGATATTGACATAACGGATGTCACTTCAAACTGCGTTATGTTTTGTAATGCAATACTGTGTCACACTGCCTTGAACTCTGCTACAATATACTACACTTCATCAGACTCCATCGTGCTCTAGTATTGTGTAGTGTAGTGTAGTGTAGTGCAGTGTGAAGCAGTGCACTGCAATATAGTATAGCGTAGTGCTGTTGTAACACAGTGCAGTGTAATGTGATGGATTGTAGTGCAATACAGTGTAATGCAGTGCAGTGTAGTGAAGTGCAGTGTAGTGAAGTGCAGTGCAGCGTATAGTGTAATGTAGTGCGCTGACAATGGTCAAGGGTTGGGATCCACACTATTATTTATCTATCATAACTATCATTTATTTTTGGGAGGGGTTCGAGCGCGAAATCTCTCTCTCTCTCTCTCTCTCTCTCTCTCTCTCTCTCTCTCTCTGTGAACGAACGTTCACGTTCATGTTCATTCTCTCTCTCTCCCTCCTCTTCTCCTTCACCAGCTCGTCCCTTAAAGACCTGTCCGTGGACTCACTGCGACAGAAGAATCCAACTGATGTATGATTTCCCTTCCTCCCAAGTTGCATGCCGAGGGAGAATTCCACTTCTGTCCCACCACCGCCCTCCTTCCCTTCCCCACGCCCATTCAAACCTCCGCACCCACTCACCCACCCACACACCCACACACCACGCCTTTATCATCCATAAACAAAGAAGCACACTGGAGACTGAGGCATGCGAAATACGATGTCCCTGATGTATCATTTCCACGGCTGGTCACGAAAGGAACAGGGGTGTAAGGGGGGTAGGGGGGTGCGGGGGGGGAGGGGGGGAGGGAAGAGGGAAGGAGGGGGGAAAAGGAGGGGAGAGGAAGGCAAATGGGTTCAGCGACCTGTCATTGCTGGACACACGAAAGATTGATAGTTATGGCCCATAAAGGCTTGTGTCGCCATTCAAGGTCTGAAGGTCAAAAGCGACTTCATTCCTCGCCCCCCACCCCTACCCCCCTCCCCTTCACCCCTCCCTCGAAAGCAACTTTCCTTAATAAGCTTCCAACTCATAAGCAAGCGCTTGTAGTAGCAGTAGCAGTAGTTGTAGCAGCAGCAACAACAACAACAGTAGCAGTAGTTAGCTGCAGCAGCAGTAGTAGTTGTTGTGGTGGTAGTGGTGTGATTTATCTTTCGTGGTTGCTGTGTTCAGTTAGGGTTAATAAAAGCCTGTGTTGCCATTCAAAAAGGTCTGAAAGTGAATGATGATCAATACCAAAGCCATAATCATGTTCATTTGATATTATTTAGAACTGTTAAAGGACAAAAAATATTTCATCCTTAGATTAACAGAAGTTTTGAACGCATTGAAAACGCAGATTTGTAAACATATATTTAAGCTCATACAAACCATTTTTTGCCCAGTCATCTAGATTGTATAAATACCCAATTAAAGATATATAACTAAGCAAATAAAACTGAAAGAAAATAATCGGAAAAGAGAATGTTATTTTCAAAAGAATAAAACATAATCCCCACATTACTCACAAAATATTTGATTACATAATTATCACATTAAAAACTAAAACAAGCCTTTACACACACACACACACACACACACACACACACACACATATATATATATATATATATATATATATATATATATATATATATCACTGAGACATTAAGGAAAAATACTCATGCGGGTAATTACACGGAACAAAAACATGTATTTTTTTTATTCACTTACATGTGATATAAAATGCAGCATATCAAAATAAATCACCCACATACATAACCCAGTGAGAGCAGTTGTATACAATTACTGACATAAACCGCATCTCTCTCTCTCTCTTTCTCTAAAAGAACCCTACATGTATCTAAATGCAGGAAGATTACACGTACGAGCGGACGTGTGTGTCACACAGTGGTACTATTTTTGGCAAATTCTCAGGATATATTGAAAGTCAGGTACCTAAAGTTTGTCACCTACTTCATGTATCACCATGCCTTCAGGACAGCTGGATTTTAGACCAAGATGCGGCGCTTTTCTGCCAGTATTTCTCCATTTCATGTGGAAAAGGGCAGTGTTCAAGAGAAAAATGTGGGTCTCCATGTTGACAGTTCGCTCTCGCCCAGCCGGTGTTCTCCTTGGTTTGACACTCGTGTATTTGTTCTGGGGGGCGAATTTGTTCCAGCGTCGTGGAGACTTTGACCTGCTTTTACGCTGCGGGGATATCGAATCCAACCCTGGACCCAACTCCGACCAAGGCTCTTCTGGATCCATGCGGCAGACCCGGCTCTCATCTTCTCACCCGTCTCGCTCGGCAAAAGAACCATCTCTGACTGACATCATGGCAACGATTCAGGACATGAACACTAATTTGAACAGTAAGATGGATGATATGTACAAAAGCATGAACAGTAAGTTAGATGATGTGAAGCAAGAAGTGTCCGGTGTACGCCAGGAATGCAGTGCTCTACACGAACTTGTGGGTGGGCTTAGAGAAGAGGTGAGTGAGCTGCGTCAGAAAAACGACCACCTTGAACAAAGAAACAGTGACTTATATACTAAAGTTAATGACTTAGAAAAGAGGTGTGACGATCTTGAGAACAGGTCCAGACGAAACAATCTTATTTTCTATGGTATGCCGAAAAGAGAAGGTGAAACAAACGCGGACTGTGAGGCACGGCTTCAGGATATGTTCACAGATACTCTTGAGCTGTCAGACACTGTAGAGTTTGACCGTGTACACCGACTGAACTCAAAGACAGACTCTCCCATAATTGCTTGTTGTGCATCTTATAAGCAGAAAATCAGTGTGTTAAAGGCTAAACAAAAACTGAGGGGTACTAATGTGTTCGTGGGGAGGATTTTTCACAAAGGGTTCGGGAGATAAGGAGGAAGCTGAATCCTCACCTGAAAAAGGCCAGAAGCGAAGGCAAACAAGTACGCATGGTTTTCGACCATCTCTTCATAGATGGGAAAAAGTATGGCTTAGATGCACATGACGCACTGAAAGAAATAAGATAGGGATCTGGCCGGCTCCGGGTACATAATGTTTTTGGGTGGGACACTTTTCAGTTGAAACCAAAAGAAAAGCATGCACCGGTCTGTTCTCGAGTTCGCGAAGGCAATATTGGGGTCACGCCATGTACTGCACGGGAAAAATCAGAGAACGCGGGTTTGGGCTTGGTTCAACTCGATGAAAACACAAAATTTACCAGTCCGTGTGAGATTACACTTGCCCGTTTTAACAGTAAGGTAACGGAAAATGATAGTTTTCTGGCAAGTAAAAACGATGATGATGATAATGATGGTGGTGGTGATGGTGATGATGATGGTGGTGGTGGAGGTGTTGGTAATGACGATAATTATTTTGTAAATACATCAATTCCATCCTTTGTACATTCAAATATATTTTTTGCGAATACATTGAGATCGATTTCTTTTTTGTCCTGGAATGTTAATGGTCTACGTTCAAAGTTCATATTCAGTGATTTCTTGACATATGTTTTGTCTTTTGATTTTGTTTGCCTCGTTGAAACATTTGAAGAAGACTGTAATTCTGATCTGTTTCCTGGTTTTACTGTGTATTGCAAATCTGCTGTTAAGTTCACTAGACAAGGGAGGAAATCAGGAGGTATTGTATGTTTAATAAGGAATCAGTTCTGTCCCTTTGTTACAAAATTAGATGTTGGATATGAAAATATATGTGCATTTGTCATTAATAAATGTTTATTTGGGAGCCCCAAAGATGTCCTTTATGTTTGTATTTATCTACCACCAGAAGGTTCCCCTTTCTATATCCACTTTAACTATGATCATGGTATAGCCATACTCGAAGATTGTTTGTCAAACTTGCTGTTGAACCTGGATGATGTTGATATAATTCTCTGTGGTGATTTTAATAGTCGAATATCTGATATTTTTCCTTCTCATCCAATAAAAGATAACCTCGGATCTTACTATAAAAGCTGTTCAGTGAATCATAATCGCAAGTCTCAGGATACACAGACGAATTCGTATGGAAAATATATGTTGAATATGTGCACTGCCTTGGATTTGACAGTAATGAATGGATTGTGTAATGGCGACCAAGAAGGTCGTTATACCTACTCATGCGAAAGTGGAAGCAGTGTCAACGACTACTTTATTTTGTCCAATGATTTTTATGATTTTGTTTGTGATATATGTGATTTACGTGTTGCAGATCGTTTTGAATCAGACCATTTTCCTTTGGAATACCGTATAACATTTCCAGCTGAAATTCTAGTCAGAAATAGTGATAGTAATGATAAACAAGTAATAGAGAAATATGTGTGGAGTGATGAATATGGTCAAGTCTTTTGCAGTAGAATGTGTGAGATTGAAGTCAACGATAAATTTAAAATGGCTCTTGAATTAATTGAAGTTGATGTTAATGAAGCTTTGACAGTGTTTAATGATTGTATCAGAGAGTGTGCATCTTGTATGAAGAAAACTATTGTAGCTGATCACAGTAAATATCAAGAGGGTTGGTTTGATAAAGAATGCAGATGTAGCAGGAGTAAATTACGTGGATTACTGAGAAAATGTCGAAGAACTTTAGATAAAGATGATAATATTTCTTATGTAAGGGCTAGAAGAGAATATAAACATATGTTAGCTAGGAAGAAAAAAGTGTTTAATGAAAATTTGTTAAATAAATTGATGGCTTCAGTAAATGACCAAAAGAATTTTGGGAATGTATTAATAGATTATCTCTAAAAAAGAAACAACCCAAAAATAACATATCAGTGGATGACTGGTTTAAGCACTTTAAAGCTTTACTAGAGAAAGATTTGACTTTTGATAACGATTATGATTTGCCAGAAATAGAAAATGAAGTTATAAACCGCCCTATTTCTCGAGAAGAAGTTCTGATTGCACTTAGAAAAATAAAGAAACGTAAAGCTGCAGGGCCTGATGGTATTATTGGAGAATTGTTGAAAACAGAGTGTGAACAAATTGTAGATTTTCTGGTAAAATTCTTTAATGTTTTATTTGAAAAGGGTATTTTTCCTGAGAATTGGTGTGAATCAATAACTCTTCCACTATATAAGAAAGGTGATATTAATAATACGAATAATTATAGAGGTATTTCACTATCTAATGTCTGTAGTAAGGTGTTTAGTTCAATCATTAATCGTAGACTTCAAGAATATGTAGATTATAATAATACGACAGGTGAGCACCAAGCGGGGTTTAAAAAGGGGTATTCAACAATCGATCATATGTTTACTCTTTTAGCACTCGTTCAAAAACAATTTTCTTTTAATCGTAAACTTTATGTAGCATTCATTGATTTTGAGAAGGCATTCGATTCCATCAACAGAAACTTACTATGGCCTATCTTAATTAAAAGTGGGATAAGTGGGAAGCTATATAAATGTGTGAAGAGCATGTACAATGTAGTTAAAACGAAAATAAGGTGTGGCGATAAACTAACTGATTATATTAACTGTACAAGAGGGGTAAAGCAGGGAGATGTATGTAGCCCTATATTGTTTTCATTATTTATAAACGAATTGGCGTTAGATGTAATTGATAAAGGGAGACATGGTGCTAGATTTACTGTGGATTTTATGGAATTGTTTATTTTGCTGCTGGCTGATGATGTAGTTTTGCTCTCAGAGACAGTTGTAGGTCTGCAACACAACTAAATAATTTGAAAAATTCAGCAAATGAATTGCAGTTAAAAATTAACATGGATAAAAGTAGTATAATTGTTTTCAGGAAGGGGGGTTATTTAGCATCGAGGGAAAGATGGGTGTATGATGGTATTGCTATGCCTGTTGCTAATGCTTATAAGTATCTTGGGATTATATTTTCTACTCGTTTGAGTTTTGTAGCTGCCTGGCAGAGATTTGTCTAGTAAAGCAAAGTATAAGTTACTAAATATTATGAAAAAACTTTTCATGTTAAATAATAATTCTCTAGAGCTTTTTACTAGAGTGTTTGATGCCCAGATTCAGCCCATGGTACAGTATGGGTCAGAGTTATGGGGTTTGGATAAGAATGCTGTTGTGCATTGTGAATCTTTACATTTATTTGGACTTAAAAGGTTTTGGGTATTGATATGAAAACACCAAATGATTTAGTATATGGAGAAACAAATAGACATCCAGTTTATATAAACTCTGCAATCAGTTGTATTCGCTATTGGCTAAAGCTACTGAAATGAGTGCAGATCGACTGCCAAGAAAATCGTACAACATGTTATATGACTTAGACTTAAGAGGCAAAAGAAACTGGGTTTCAAATGTACGAATATGTATTTTGTGAACTCGGGTTTGGGTATGCTTGGTATTTCCAAAATGTAGGTTTAGATAATGTATTTTTGCAAACTCTTCGCCAGCGTATGATAGATTGTAGATGGCAGAGTTGGGAAAACCATATTCAGTCTAGTGAAAGGTTTAGTATATACAGGGGTTATGTCTCTACTCATTTAGTGAAGAATTATCTCTTGTTTAATATGGATAGACATCTCAGATTCATTTTGGCAAGATTTAGACTTGGTATTTCGGAAATAAACACTCACAGGTACCGATATAAAAATGTACACAATTCTGATCTCTTTTGTCCATTGTGTAAAGAGTCGATAGAAGATGAAGTACACTTTGTTTTGAAATGCCCCGTTTTGTGTGTTCTTCGTGAAAAATTTATCCCAAAGAAATATTATATATATCCATGTTCATTTCGATTTAATCTGCAGATGGCATCTACAGATGACGGACTTATACGTAATTTGGCTCTATATTTATATAAAGCTTTTCACTTAAGAGATATAATTATGTCGTGATTGATTGCTATAGTTCTGATGACATACACTAATGTTGTTATCGCCCCTCGTTCATATGGGGCTTTGGCCTTAATGAATAAACCATCTGAATCTGAGAGAGAGAGAGAGAGAGAGAGAGAGAGAGAGAGAGAGATTGATTTTTTCATATATATATCAACAACAGTAGACTTGGCATGTCTTTTTATATCCACACACACACACACACACACATATATATATATATGTATCTACATTTTCACCTGTCTTGGTATTTACCAGTGTTTTTTTTTTACATGGAGCAGAGCCCAAAATACCAAGAGAGTTTGACCTAATTGTGTGTATATATTGTTCATACTAAAATTTTGTTCATGCATGCATGATATGAAATTTACAATCACCACATTAGAAACTATAGATCAGATGAATTTTATTGTGTTTGAATTCTCTCTCTGTGTGTGTGTGTGTGTGTGTGTGTGTGTGTGTGTAATGGTATTTATATTTATATAGTTCTGAATCTTGTGCAGAGACAAATCAAAGCGCTTTCGCACCAGTCATTCACACGCATGCATAATTCTAAAACTGGAGAAACTGAAGACAAGGAAGATGCAGGAAAGGGGAGGCTATTTTGGGAAGAGGTGGGTTTTAAGGCCAGACTTGAAAGAGCTGAGTGTGGAGACTTGGACGAAGCGAAAGAGGAAGTTCATTCCAGTTGCAAGGTCCAGAGACGAGAAAGAACGGCGGCCAACAGTCAGAGCTTGAATCTTGGTATGCGTAAACAGAGTGGATCCGAAGCTGATCGTAGTGAGACGAGATGGAGTGTAGAGGTGAAGGGCAGCCACAGAGATAGGAAGGGGCCCGGATTTGTGAATACATTTATAGAGCTGCTGATCTTGTACTTTATTCTGTGTGAGACAGGGAGCCAGTGAGATGTTGCAAGAGAGGATGTGCTCAGATCTTTTCTTTCTGAGGACGAGTTCGGGCAACAGACTTTTGTATGCGCTGAAGGACTGAATGGATGAAGCAGGCAAACCAGACAATAGAGTTACAGTAGTCAAGGCGAAAGAGAATGAGAGAAACGACAAGTCTAGATGTTGCGTCAATGGGCAGAATTTCCGATGGAACTGATTGCTCCGCAATTGACAGTAGCAGGATTGACATGTCTGACTGATAATTTTTTTGCATGGACAGTGTGTTGTCAAGGACAACGCCGAGGTTCCTGACTGAACTGGAAAGAGGGATGGATGTACTGCCAACTTTGATTGTGTCAGTTGTGATGGAAGAGAGTTTTTGTTTAGTTCCTATGATCATTGCTTCAGTTTTGTCCGCGTTCAATTGTAACTTATTTAGAGTCATCCAATTCTGAATGTCCAGGAAGCAGTTGGATGTTTTTTGCAAGAGCGACGACAGCTTTTCGGGGGTGTCACTCTTCTGGAGCTGAGTGTCATCAGCGTAAGAATGACGACTGACATTATGGCGGTTGATAATTTCAGCGAGAGGAGCAGTAGATATATATATATATATATATATATATATATATATATATATATATATATATAAATTATGTACCGGTCATAAACTTTAAAGTTGGCCTTTTCTTGACTGATACAAGTGGCATAGGAAATGAACTGGACAGGATGGCAGGTATGAATAAGACAACAAGATTTAATAACCAAACAAGTCAGGGACCCGGACAACTACTAAGATGCTGCAACAGCTCTAGTCGCTCACTCTTCAGTCGAACACGCAGACAACAGATTAGGTCGACAACACTAAAATAATGTGGAAGGTGGTCGTGGGACAGATGTCAGCCTTGCCTCTCAGTTGGCAATTTCCTGGCGAAAGCGAGGCCCAGAAAGCAAAGAAATGAAACAGAAACGCCCGTGAGTAAACCACCGAGCCTTGAAGTTGAACCACAGTAAAAAGGCTTGAGATTCCCGAAGACACGAATGACCAATTCCAATATCGCTCGGATTCAAGTTACCGCTCGCCATAGTGTAGATCACCAACCAGTCCCTCCCCACATTTACTGACCTTTCTGCTTTTACCCAGATTATCCGGAATCATAGTATTGTTACTTCGAGTACTGTTAATAATATTATTACTTCGGTATTCAGTGTTGATCTCAAAAGGGTAACGTCCTATTTTAGCGTCCTAAATTCAATTTCCTGTTTTACTGGTAATTCTCGTGCATAGATGAATACGAATGCCATTAGTAGATGCCTGTAACAAGAAATATTGTAAAAGTATAAATCTCAACCGCTACGGTTTTTTACTCAGGGCTGCATCCACACTGACCTGTCGACTAAAATTTCAGCAGAACTATGACATGCGCACTCAGACACTTGTCGTCTGCTTCTTTTCTTGAAAGACCTTGGTAGATCTGCTTCGGAAGGAGTGAGCGATTGAATCTGGCTTGATGTAAGTAAAATGTTTTATCTGTCCTCTGGCCAAATTCGTGACCCAGTTTATCGAAATATTATACACGCATTAAAATTGAGAGATTACTGTGACCTACAAAACAAACAAACAAAACAAAATCAACACGCAATTCGATTCATCGATCTTTGTTTCCGTTCACGCTCAAATTAGAACAACCAGAAACACATATTGTTTAATTATGGAAGATGCGTTTAAATTTAGATCTGATATGTTTTTTTTGTGTCGGGTTACATGTTGAGTCTACATCCGCTTCCGCACTGACAAAAACCATCTTCAACCCACGTCGACTGCATACCGCACCAAGACATTGGAGAGAGTGACTGACTGATGCGGTACAAAATGTCACAGTTGCGACATTTAGTACCGTGTTCACACAACGGTACAAAATGTTGCAATTAGACATTTTGTACCGGTGTGCGCCTTACAAAATGTCAAAACATTACAATTTGTCATGTTTGTGGCATTTTGTTCCACATTGTCATTTATTTATGTCAACTGCCGTACACATGAACAGACCGTTTTCCGTCGAGTCTGACTCGTCAGCTGTGTAAAGTACAGTTGAAAAGGTGAATAAACAATGACCACTATCACACAGACACACATGGCCTAGTGGTTAAGATGTCCGCCTGGGGGTGGAAGTTCCCGAGTTCGATCCCCATGCTGATTTAAGCCAAAGACATTAAAACTGGCATAGGGCAGAGATCACTTTGACATTGACTAATAACAGTTTATTAATGTGTTATGAGTACTACTGTACTTGTACAATGTAGATGACAGGTAGTCAGTGAAAATGACCACTGGTCACTTTGACTTGAAAACACACACCAACACCCGCGATGAGATCGCCCATTTGCGAAAAGGCACAATTAAAACCCCATTCAACAAAAGCAAACAAACTTATCAAATGTCGATTTCCTCACACCAGTGGTCATCTTCATTGTACAAAGTACAGAAGTACTCAGGATACCCTCGTAAGTTGTTAAATATTCAAAATCTGCAGATTCGTCAAATTGACCTCTCGTCAGTGGCACTGGCCAACTGGTCATCTGCATTATTAAAGGTACATTTTTTTTCTGGTGTTAAGAGTCAAAATTTTATTATTTTTAAATCAAAGTGACCAGTGGTCATTGTCGCTGACCACCAGTCATCTATATTGTACAAGGTACAGTAGTACTCACGAATCACTCAAGAAGGTG
The DNA here is from genome assembly GCF_041734735.1 of Babylonia areolata. NCBI lineage: Eukaryota > Metazoa > Mollusca > Gastropoda > Neogastropoda > Buccinidae > Babylonia > Babylonia areolata. Next base: position 23,592,667 of record NC_134882.1, on the reverse strand, counting down.
TTAAGTGGTCAAAATCTGCAATTTATGTCAAAGTGATACCAGCTTTAAAGTCGTTGGTTTAACATCGAACTTTGGAGCTTCCACTCCCCAGGCGGACATCTTAACCACTAAGCCATGTGTGTCTGTGTGATAGTGGTCATTGTTTATTCACCTTTTCAACTGTACTTTACTCAGCTGACGAGTCAGACCCGACGGAAAACGGTCAATTTATGTGTGACAAATTGCACAGCAGTTGTCATAAATATACGACAATGTGGAACAAAATGTCACAAATGTGACAAATTGTAATTTTTTTTAAGTGCGACATTTTGTACCGTTGTGACATTTTGTACTGTGAATACGCCATTGTGACATTTTGTACTGTTTAGACATGTTATACCGCAACTCAAACTAGGAGGCAAAATTGCACTGGCTCTTAGTGCTGCAGCCTTGTGGGCTAGTTGGCCTTTGGGAACCATCCCAACGCCGACTGTCCTAAAACCCTCTTAGCCGAGAGAGTGGGGATGTACTTGGGCAAGACACTCTCCACTATAATCAAATTCTAGCCCAAATAGTCGGAACAGCAGTTGCCTCCTCTGCCGTTCTGATGGTCATAGTCGGACACGACTGACTATCATATATATATATACCGCAACAGATGACCACGTTCCTTTATGGGTCTTGAGTCACCTACCGCAGTCACATCCCCTTCCTAAAGAGATTCCACCACTGCTGCCTCCGCACCATCTTGAGGGTCCGTTGGAATGTCTACATCACCAACGTTGAGGTGCTCAAGAAAGCCAAAATTACCACCATCGAGGCCAAATTGTGACTTCTCCAGAATGAAAGACTACCACATATCCAAGTACGGTGAACTGTACTCTGGCCACCGCAACAGAGGAGCTCGCCGGAAGCACTACAAATACATGCTGAAGAAGGTCTGCACAATCTGTGACATCAGCCCCCGCCAGTGGACTACCCAAGCTATGGACCGAAGTGCCTTGCACCACACCATCCACCAAGCAACCAGCACCTTTGAGGCAAGGCTTCAAGTAGGTGGCGGCAGTGAAAATTTAAATATTCATTACAATGACTGAAATGTGATTTTTTGGCAAACAACATGACAATATAAGAAAAACAAAAAAAAAGTAAGTGAATATCTTGATTGGTTCTGAAGATATTCCATTTTAAAGATGTGACGATGCGTACATGCTGTTAGTACTTAATATTTTCACATTTTCACAGTCATACTGTACTGTCCATGATGATACTGTTATGAAAACTCATATACTTCTAAAAACCATATGATAATAGCATATTGCACAAGAAAAAAATAACACTTCAGCAGCAAAGAAATTGGAAAATATGCCTGTCAAAGTAGGGGGAAATTGAAAATCAAGACATGTCAATCTGCACAGAATAGCAACTTTGAAGGTCTACAGCACTGAAAAAGAATAGACAGCTGCATTTCATAATAAAAATATCTTGCAGAATACATCACAAAAAGTGCACTGAATTTTTTTCAGGCAGGATAATTTACTGAATTTTAAGTAACAGAGTCTCAAACTTTGAAAAATCTTCAATTTGACCAGCGGAAAAAAGACTGTTTATTGGGGTAGCATGCTGCAAAGATGAATATTCAGTAACTGTCACAAGTAGGACCAGGAAATTTTTTTGTGTGTATTAAGTGAAATGTCAGCTTTCAAAATAAATTAAAATCAATCTTAAAACTTTCATCTAAAGTTGGCAGAAAAGGAATGATACCCGATTTCCTCATAAATAAGGGTGCACGTTGTGGATGAGACTTCTTCAAAATTTTTGTTTTTGAAAAAATATTGAAGTTACAGCCACAATAAGTTACCAGTGGTCTTGGCTGATCAGCTTCTGCAAAATAACTGCAAATTTTTAAACAAATGCAACTTGAGAGCATTGTACAGAATGGGTAGGTTGATGGGGCATTCCACAACAAAGGTTCCCAAGAGGGAGCAAATATTATTATTACTTAAGTTGCTAGCAAAAATGACAGATATATGAATCTGTTTTCTTTCAGCTCTCTAGCTTTTTCTTCCATCCATGAACCCATTCATGCATTTCATTGTAGAAGAACCACAATAAATAAGAAATAAAAGGTGGATGATGCATCTTTATTTCTTCACAAAATGGCATTTGATTCACAAGAGAGAAAATGCACACCAAAAAATATCTTTTTTGGCACTCACAGGTTTCCTGGCATCAGCAATAACATACTGCTCGCTACCTGAGCTGTTCATACTGGCCTTTTTGGATCAATGAATAGGTCTTGCATGCCCTGCCATGAGCAGCCCTTTCTGCAACATGTTAGATACACAGATCAGCTCATAAGAAAGAAGAAAAGTTATATTAAATTTAAAACATACAACCAAAAACAGAGCTCTCAGTTTAATATATGTTTAGGATTTTGTCAATTTCTGTGTGTTTTGAGTGGGAGGAAAACACTGTGATAACAATTATAAAATGGCATACTGACAGGTAAGTATGCATTCAACAGCAACACAAAATTCACTGCACTGAACTATTTGGCTGCATTTTCCTTTCACACAATAACTCAAATTGCAGCAATAACTTATGCTTTGGCAACTGAGGCTGAAGTTTTGGGGGTCTGTCCTTTCCAGTTGCTGACAAGAGTTTTGCCATCTACATGTACTGTTCAACTTATGTGTGTTTGTTGCATGCAATTATTTACTCAAATATTTCCACTTCAGGGTACTACATTTCATGATTGAGATGAATGTATTACTAAATGTCTTAGGTATATATGATTACTAAATATTGAATATTTTATTGTTAATATGCACATCATACTTAGTATCTTATTCTTTGACATATACATTTTGTGTACTCACCTTTATTTGTGTGTGTATGTGAGAATGCATGTCTTAGATATATATATATATATCAAAGTGAATATTTCATTCACAATATGTGCATGGTATTTTGCATTTTATCATTTCATGAATTATCTCTTTGTTTCCTGTTTAATGCAGTCGAGATGCATAGCATATCATTGGTTACATGAACACACACACACACACACACGTTATACTCTTAATTGCTGGATCCCAGATAGTGTTATATAGTTTGACTTAACCTGATGTGCAGCTTAGGCTATGGGTATTATTGTACTGATTTTCTTTTTACTAATTTTAGTTTGTTAAAAATTGGTTTTAATTTTTTTAAGAAACAGGATGTTGACTGCACTGTTCAAATTAATCATATATCTCTTCACATTACACTTTTTTCATACTCAGACATACATACACATACTCACAAGCATACATGTGCAAATGCAAACTTGCTCTCTCTCTCTCTCTCTCACTCACACACACACACCTACTCCACTGACAGGAAAGAAATGGGGGAGGGGATGACTGGAGGGAGGAGGTGGTGGGTCAGCAGTCAGGGATTCTAAGCCGGAGCAAGTGGTCAGTGATTTGGATCAGTGCCAAGTTTGCCACAACCATTGACAACCCCCTCCCCTCTACTTACCATTGGTGGATGATACTCAGAGACAAGTGAGGGGAATGATTATACAACTTTCAGCAAATTATTAAAGTGAAGTTTGCAGAGGAGGGGGTGTGTGTGGGGGGGGGGGGGGTTAGTATGAATTTGTGTTCTTGTTCTTTTTGGAATGTGAGAGCATAGTAACTATCTGTCTGTATATATTAATATAAAGTTTCACAGCTATCGAAGCAGAAAGCAACTAGAATATCAGACTATCAGACTTTTGTGTGATGTTGAATGAAATCCTCATGTTATGGAAAAAGAAACCACATTACAATTTTTTTTACTCACTTATTTAACACTCACCGAGTCTGTAGCAGACGACGCTAATGCTGTCCCGAGCACTTCCGGTTTTAGACCCAGGTAATATTTTGCTTACTAAAGCAAAAATCAATCAAATATTAGTAATTGGAATTCATGGGCTCTGTTTTAACATGTCCATTTTTCATTCTGTATCAATAGTTTTTGTGTGTTTTACTCAGAAAAAGATAAATCGTGTTCCGATTGAAACACGGTGTCACGTTACGAAAACACTGATGAAATAGATCCAAGCTGCTCAGTTACTGACATCGATCAAAATCCTGATTCAAAGAATTTTAGCTCAATATTGTGCATGAAAGTGCTAAAGAAATTTGTTTTCAAAAATATTATAAAACTTACCGATGAAACTTAAGATTTTCTGGAGAAACAATGCCATTTTTGTGTTAGATGAAGTGCCGCTCTCCTGTGTCGAATGTTGATTGGGCCGACGCAACTGACGAAGAGGGGTACCTGCTTTTGAATCGCTTGAGCAAATTGACCATGGATCAAAAATCTTAGTTTCGGATACCATTGAAATCAGTAGAAAATGCTCTTTACCGGTCATACAGTATCGCGTAGGGTCAGATTTCATTTTCGAACTGCGCGAGGCGTTTAAAGGTAGCCGAAAAATTCCCGTAACTTTGCGCTCAGATCTAACTACCCTACTTCGCCCAAGGCTTGGAAAAAAACACACGAAAGTTCTCCTTGAACTTTCGCCTTTCACGGCTCCCAGTTTTTCGAACAGTAGCCAATGAATGGAAAACAACGGATGCGATTTTTTCCACTAAGCTTATGTGGTTGAAACTAAGCTTAACTGTGTCGCGCTGAGAAAGACGCCGGCCGCCATTGAACAAGGATCGCTATTTCGCGTTACAGCACACTTCTTTTTCTTCCATCCGCGAACTCATTACGCATTGTATAAAGCAAACACAATAAAAAAATTAAAAATATGGATGATAAATAATTATTTCAGTTGGATAGTTTTTCACAAAATGAAATCAAATTTAAGAAAATGCACTTCAAAATTAGTCAATTTTTTAGGCGTTCATAGGTTTCCCGGCATCGGCCATGGGGGCTGCCGCTACCTACTTCAAGCCAGTCTGGAGGAGAAGAGGAAAAGGCGGAAAACAGGGAACAAACAGAGCCCACTACGTACCCGACATTTCTCGACAGCCGCTGTGGAAGAATGCTGATCTCGAGTCGAACTCATAAGCCATCAGCGTGCTTGTCCTCGTAAAGGACTGAATGGATATGACCAAATATTTCCTCAGTCTCGAAGTCAACGCCAATAACAACAGCAGCAGCATATTGAGCATTCGTTAACGCGCTTTATCAGTCGATTTTGAACCACGTGTATGCAGAATACATTTATCCAATTTACACTTCATAAATAACGATAATAGATAGTACTTATATGGCG